>NW_006256867.1:205969-325809 GCF_000478725.1 Eutrema salsugineum
TTCCTGAGCTTACTCAGAAGTATGCTGATGCGGAGGTGTCCGACTTTTCTCTTGCCAAACTCGATCTCCCGCAGATCTCGGAGGCGTCGGTGAGGCCGATGGAGATTGACCCGAATACGCAGGTTCCGCTCGGGCTTAATCAGTTCGGGAGTAACGCCGCTGCTGGAGGTGGAGACGAGCTGGTGGATGACTCGGCGGACCCGATGGAGAAAGACGGACGCGAGAACGAGCCCAAGGAGTAATCCTCCTTTTTCTTTAGCCCCTCCTCTCTCTTCGCATTTTTAGTACTTTTGTTACCTGGGAGGGTTTTAATCCGTACTTAGTTTCTTTTTTGCCTGGAGGGGGCTGAATTTGCATATGCTTTTGAGTTTGTTTTTACTTTCTGACTCAAATCATCAGTTTGCTTGATTGTCGTTTAGGACTTTGGATAAAAGGTTTAAGAAGACTCTTTTATTGGATAGTGCCGAAGTAATAACTATGTGATCTTTTTATGGAGATCGCGTCATAGTATTGAGTAGCGAGTAAAAAAGAGTAAGGTCTTAGAGATTGTGTAATGCTTACTCTCAAACTTTTTGTATACACTGTAGTTATATTCTTTGTTTCAGTAACTTTATTTTGTAAGCACTAAGTTACTCAGCGAGGAACGAGATTTATAATCATTTGAATAGATCATTTATTGATAAGTTACTGCGAATAACGGAGTCGCTGTAGTTTTATTTAATGTTTGTTAGCAAACCACGATCTATAAGTTATGAGACCATTTTGAGAGGTCGATTAAAAGCTACCTAGAGTTAGCAGCGAACAAAGCTGAGATTGTTCGGCGCAATCGACACTTAGCGGGCTATGAGCCTCGAGCTGTGAGATTGTTTGAAGAGATCAGAAAAGAAGACGTGTCGGAATAAAAGTTTTTATTCGCAAAGTTTTGATTACATACGTTTTTACAAAGTGTTTAAGTATGTAGAGACAGTGGCTGGACTCAGTGTCGAGCTGCCTACGTACCCCGTCAAGGGATTAAGCCTGAACGTAGTTCAATTATTGTCAATGCTCAGAGATGGTAACGTTTGAGGTTCATGACGTTCCATGGTATTGCCTCTGGAACTCCTGTTTTGTTGTTCGCGAGCTTGTATACGCCGCTACACACTACTTCGATGACTCTATATGGGCCTTCCCAATTTGTGCCTAGCTTGTCGGCGCCTCGCTCCTTAGTGTTGTCGAATACCTTGCGTAGCACGAGGTCGCCAATACTGAAGCTCCGGTGTTTGACTCCAGAATTGTAATAGCGAGCTGCGGCCTGCTCATAATTATGGATGCGGACTAGGGCTCGATCTCGTTGTTCTTCGATCATATCTAGCTGATCTCTTAGCATCTCTTCATTAGTTCTCCGTTGTCTGGACAAAAGGTCCGACAGATGCTTGGTATTGATGCTTCAGCCGGGATAACAGCTTCCATGTCGTAGGCTAGAGAGTAGGATGTTTCACCCGTAGCTCGATGGGGTGTAGTCCTACACGCCCAAAGTACTCCGGGGAGGTCGTCGCTCCACCGAGATTTCTTTGAATCCAACCTCATCTTGAGGTTGTTTAGAACTGTTTTATTAGCGGTTTCTGCCTGCCCGTTCCCTTGCGGGTATCGGGGTGTGGAGGATGTAAGCTTAATTTTCCAAGTGTTACAGAATCTCGCGAACTTTCTCGACGTCAAGTTCGTTCCGTTGTCCATTACGATCTCGTAGGGGAAGCTGTGTCTACAGACAATGTTTTTCCAGACAAAATTTCTGACTTCCTTTCTGGTGATCTGTTGGTATGCTATGGCCTCTATCCATTTGGTGAAATAGTCGGTTAGGACGAGTAGGAAACGGATTCTGGCGCGTCCTGAGACCACTAGTGGTCCTACTACATCCATTGACCATCTCATGAATGGGTAGGGTGCGGATATCGAGGATAGCTTTTCAGCTGGTTAATGGATCATCGGTGCGTGTCTTTGGCATTTGTCGCACTTCATGGCATAGTTTTGGCAGTTTGCGATGATAGTCGGCCAAAAATAACCTTGTCTTTTGATATGGACTGCCATAGCTCGTCCGCCGGAGTGGCTTCCGCACATTCCTTCGTGGATTTCGGCCATAATTGTCAGGGCCTCGATACCGTATACGCACAGAAGGTAGGGTTCTATCAAGCTACATTTGTATAGTTTACCCTCCATTATGCAGTATCGGGCACTTTGAGCTTTTAGCTTTCTTGCTGCCCATTTGTCGGTGGGAGCTATACCGTTCTGGATGTACTCCATAATCGGGGTCCTCCAGTCTGGTCTATCTAGGAATTCTTCGCAATCATCCAGTTCGTCTTTGGACTCTGGATGGGCGGATTGGTTTTGGAGTTGGGTAAATTGTTGACCGGAGTGTCGGGCTGACTGGTCGTATCCTCTGGTTCGGGTCTGTTGGATGGCCCGGCCTCGTCGGAGGAGGTTACCACGTTGACTGCCTTGGGAGCTAAGTCAATCCTTGGTTTTTCGATTCCTTCCACAGGAATCACCCTTTTGACCATTGGGTCGAAGGTGGATGCTATGGCTGCCAGGACATCGGCGGAGGTATTCTCCCCCGGAGAATTCTGGTTAGCTCGAATGAGCTAAACTGATTTGCTATTTGGTGAACGACGTTTATGTATGCTTCCATTCGTTCGTCTTTTGCTACGTAGTCACCGTGAAATTGGCTGGTTACGAACTGTGAATCACTGAATGCGCTTATTTCTCGGACTCCTATCCCGAGAGCCAGCCTGAGACCGGCTATGAGGGCTTCGTATTCGGCCTTATTGTTAGAAGCCTGGAATCCTAGTCGGAAAGACTGTTCGAGGACATTATTTTTTGGGGAAACAAGTTTGATTCCGACTCCAGAGCCGTGTTTTGATGACGCACCATCCACGTGGAGCGTCCACTTTTGACTGGATGATGTTGCATCGTCGGAGTCTGGGGTGAGCTCAATAACAAATTCCACTAAGACTTGGGCCTTTGCACATGTCCGGATCTTGTATTCTATGTCATACTCGCTTAGTTCGATAGTCCACTTCGCGAGCCGTCCGGATTGGCTAGGAATGTGCAATATAGTGCGAAGGGGTTGGGAGGTCATTACTATTATGGAGTGTGATTGAAAGTATGGTCGCAACTTTCTGGCAGACATTACGACTGCTATGGCTAGCTTCTCCATAGCAGGGTACCTAGTTTTGGCGTCTACTAGTGTTTTACTTACATAGTAGATTGGTTTCTGCTCGTTTTGTTCGTCGCGAACAAGTACACCGCTTACTGCGGCGGGAGATACAGCTATGTAGAGATACAACGGTTCTCCTGGCTAGTATGGGCGGTTCACTCAAGTATGCCTTGAGCTGTTTGAACGTCGTTCCGCACTCATCGTTCCATTGGAATGTTTTGTTCCCTTTTAAGAGGATAAAAGGGTAAACACTTGTCAGTTGATCTAGAAATGAAACGGTTAAGGGCTGCTATTCTCCCTGTTAACCTTTGAACTTCCCTCGTAGTTTTGGGGGACGGCATTTCGAGAAATGTTGCAATCTGTTTAGGATTTGTTTCTATTCCTCTTTCCGTTACTATGTAACCAAGGAATTCTCCGAATGGTACTCCGAACGAACATTTAGTCGAATTGACTTTCATTCCGTACTGATTTAATATTGCGAAGCATTCTTTAAGCTGTGCAACATGGTCTTCTTCTTTTGAAGATTTGACGAGCATGTCGTCGATATAGACCTCCATGGTCTTACCCAGCTGTTTGGCAAACATTTTATTGACTAGGCGCTGGTAAGTAGCTCCCGCATTCTTTAGACCGAACGGCATTACTTTGTAACAGTATGTACCGCGGTCTGTTTTGAACGCGGTCTTTTCATGGTCTTCAGGGTTCATGAGTATTTGATTGTACCCTGAGAAGGCATCCATGAACGACAGTAGTTCGTGTCCCGCTGTAGCTTCTACCAGCCGATCTATGTGAGGGAGTGGGAAGCTGTCCTTCGGGCATGCTTTGTTTAGGTCGGTGAAGTCCACACAGACTCTCTACTTCCCATTTTTCTTTTTAACAACGACCGGATTGGCTAGCCAGTCTGGGTACTTAACTTCCCTGATTGAACCGACTTTGAGTAGTCGGTCCAACTCGTCATTCACTGCTTTGGCTCGGTCTGGACCGAGCTTGCGGGCGTTTTTGTTTGACGGGTTTGAAAGTCGGGGTTGAAGTTTAGTTCGTGGGAAGTTATCTGCAAGTCAATCTCAGGCATGTCCTCTGTGGACCATGCGAAGGTTGCAATATTCTCTTTGAGGAATTTTATGAGCTCGTCGCGGACAGAACTCGAGAGTTCTGATCCGATGTTGACTAGTCGGTCGGGGTGTTTTTCGTCAATCCAGATCGGGACGACGAGATCCTTGCGTGGACCGCGAGTCGTGAGGTCGTTTCCCCGTTTTGCTCGTTGTTCGGTGAGCTCTTCTTGTTTTTATAGTTGCTACAAAGGAGATTGCTCAATCTGCTTGTGTCCGGTCATATAACACATTCTGGAAGCCCATTGGCTCCCACGGACTGTCTTGACTCCTTCAGCGGTTGGGAACTTTACGCATTGATGGTACGTGGAAGGTACTGCTCTCATGTTATAGAGCCATGGTCTCCCTAGTATGGCATTGTAGGGGGCGGAGCGGTCTACAACTTCGAAAACTGTCAGTTGTTGGACTCCGCCGGCTACTATCGGGAGTGTGATAGTGCCCATCGAATAGGTGGTTTCGCCTGCGAAACCGGTTAGCGGCGATCTGTTGCCGCAGAGTGTGTCGTCACCAAAGCCCATTTGTTTGTACGCGTTATAAAATAGCACGTCGACCAAGCTTCCGGTGTCGATCATTATCCAGGATAGCTCACACCCTCCAACATCGAGACGAACTACGAGAGCGTCGTCGTGAGGTTTTTCTAGATCGAGTGTTTCGCTTTCCAGGAAGACTACTTTGTGGTTGGGACCTTGTAGGGGGGCGCGCTCCCGCATATCGGTCTCGACCCTTCTTTGGTAGGCTTTTATTGAGTTTACCGAATTTCGGTAATATTTGGAGCCTCCGGATATAAAATTTATACGTTTAGGTCTGGGTCGCTCGAAGAGCTCCAGAACTCCCTGGAATTTGAGAAATTCCAGTCTTGCGGGCTTACGAGCTTCTAGTAGCGGATTGTCGATTTGCGGCTTTGCATCTTTTTTAGGAGCGGGCGGAGATGAGATCACAGATTTCATAGATCCTCCGCACCGAGTTATTCCCCTAAATATGAGGTCTATTCTCTTTTTAGGGCCTGGAGGGGGAGAGCTCGAATTTTCATCTGTGGGAGCTCGATCTCTTTTCTTGTTTAAAGTTTTTGAGTTTTCCGACTCCTCGTTCTTTCCTGTGGGCTCCCCCTCTTGCTCTGCGGCCTTCACGGCGAGTTTAGCCTTTTCGGCTAAGACTGTGCAGCATTCTTCTGTGGAATGTCCCTTTTTGTTATGATGGGTGCAGAATTTGCTCGCATCATAGGTGGATTTTTTCTCTTTTTCGACTCTTTTTTAGACGAACTTCCCATTGTGAAAGCGTGTATCCCTTTGCCGCCGGGCTCCTTTTTGGCTGTATTTTTGGCAGCGGCGGGGTAAGGCACTAATAAGCCTGCCTCGTACTGTTTTCGAAGGATGTTAATCTTCCTAGCCGAGCAAGCCCACGAGCAACGAGATGATGAATTGAGTTTGTTTTTACTCGAATCAGTGAGATAAATCTATGTATGATGAGAATCTCTGAAATGATCGATGAGTTGTATAACTTACTGCATCAGCTCTCTCACAAAACTTCTTGATTTCTTCCTGAAAGTACATAGCATTCGAATCAGTGAAATAAATCCTATTGAATATATATATATATATATATATATATATAAATGTATGAAAATCTATGAAATGATCGATGAGTTGTATTGTATAACTTACTGCAGCATACTTGGACTCTGCTTCCCTATTTTTTTTCCTATCAACCTTATGATTATAATGATCAAGATTATAAAGCATTGTTATTTCTGGGATCCGCCGCCGTTTTCTCTTCTTTTCCAACTTGGAGTTAGGAAAAAGCATCTCCCTCAATCCTGGTCCAGTCATTACTGCATCTGGCTTCCTGTCTATAGCCATACAACAAAATTGGATTACACTGTCGATCGTCTTAGTGGTGGTACAACCAAATTAAGAGTGTGGAGGAGGCAAACTTTAAATAAAATATAAAAAAACATATACAAAAACTAACTGCATGCTAATATGATCAAAGCACGGAATCGAACATTTCAGCTAGTAAACATACAGATCTAGTAAGTGAAATTTTGCATAATCAAACACTACATACAAGAGTTTGACTTAAAATTGCGTTACATGAGCTGTTTCACAAAACTTTGCCCGAAAATGATACAAAAGGTTATAAATAGGGTCTGAAAATCAACACTTTTCTGTCAATTAGAAAAGCATCATCATCCTCATCTCTGTTGTCAAACATATCAGGGAAAAAAACTTGCAACAAACCTAGGAAATGATATAGATCCATTTATCAAAGTGGTTAATGACTCTTATGAAATTTATAAACTAGCCTTGTTTTGAAAGCTTCACTGAAGATACCACATTAATTTGAGAACATCAAATTTAAAAAAAAAAAAAAAAGAAGGCCAGAAGAACCATTATCGAAACACAACTGATTTCGGATATAAAAAGAAAGGGACAGAAGAAGACTAACCGGGACTATGGGGGAAGAGGAGCGGTGGGGGACCCTTCCTCAGGGTCCAAGAACTCTTTTTATGTGAAGAACTTCCGCTCATTGAGTCTAGACTTCAATCTCTCTTATAGACCAATCAAGCCACACAAAACAGAAACTTTAAGTTAGAAAATGTTATTGGATGGATGCTTAAGATAAAAGGAGAACAATCGCAGAAGAAGCTTCTATTTCAAGAAAAGTTCCAAGGCTCAAAAAGCAATTACCAAAAGTTCATAATGAGTTTTCAAATCAAGAAAACAGCCATCATCAGATGGCATCTCAACTACAGATGATGCTAATAAACCCATATTCCCAGTCAAATAAACAACAATAGACCGATTGTGCCAAGGCTAGGGTTTTGTGTATATATATTTTTTGGTTTTGGATAATTATATATATATATATATATATATATATATGCTTCAACGCTAATAGCGGATCTTAATTACCTTAGCAAAAGACTGTTGTTGTTGAAGAGAACAACGGATGGCGAAGAAAACCACAGCGGACGCGGCGAGATGGGAATTGGAGAAGAGACAGAGTGAAACCTCTGTTTTTGGTTTTGGGTATGATGGTCTGGAACGAGCGGTTCGTTAGGGTCCTCTATAATTCACATGCTGTTTTTGTTGACCTAAACCGGTCCGGTTTTAGTAAATCGGTTCCAAGTTAAATCTTGATTTGGATTCGTTCTAAGCTCCAAGGATCAGCAAAAAAAAAAAGGCCAAACCGATGACCGTGTAATATGAGATTTTACTGAATCCTCTAATATCATATGATGTTAAATGGATTTACTAGATATCCGGATTGCATCAAACTCTCGAGTGTCCTTCATGAAGGCCAGCGTGTTTGGTTTGGAGTATACATTTAACCAGTACCGTGCTTAGGTTTGAAGGAGCTTAAGGCGAAATTTAAAAATGTGGCTTCTACAAAAGTGCGTTAATAAAAAAAATATGAAACATCTAGCTAGTAAAATACATCCAATATTATGAAAAAACTAGATTCAATATTTTCAGTCTATAGACAAACTATACAGTTTACTATATCAAACAAAATTTCAATATCAAAAGATCATCTATTACAAGAGTATGTACATATCTTATAAAATCTGTGTTGATTAAATTGTATTTTTTTTTAAAAAAACAAAAATATAAAATGAAATAAATTATAGAAATTATATATTAAAAATAATATACGAGAAGCAAAAAAAATAGTAATAAAAAACATAATCAAAAGAAAAATCAGATGTGAAAATTAATAATGATTAAACATAGAAGGATTCAAGCCTAACTTCACTATGTGTATAGAAAATTATTATTTGGATGGGAAACTAATAAAAGAGATACTATTTACACATATATACAATAGTTTGTTTTATAACTAAAATTTAAAATTCATACCATAAAATTTAGATATATCATAGGGAGCTTGAGGCAACCGCCTTTTTATATACAAGGTGAACACGGTTCTGCATTTAACCTCCCATATGGGAAGCGGTCGGTGGCGAACCGCCTTGTTGGAAGGCTATTGTCCCATTCCGGGTTAGACTCATCAGATGCTGCAGCAAAAACAAACTCAGAACCAAGAAAAAAAGTAGTGGCGAATCAAACATCTCATACAATCTTCTAAAACTGCAAAAAGCTGGAACCATTGAATCCCTACATCCACAAAAACAGGAGTCCACTCCATAAACAAACATGGACTAGTCATCATGTCCCAATAGTGTTCATTTCATTGACACTGTATTTGTTTAGTGTGGTGCTTAGAAGAATGACAATGTTGTTCTCCACTACACAGATCATGCAAATAAGCATTTGCCTCCATTTACTTTACAAGATATATTCTTACCATTTGGTTGGAGCTCTTCTTCTACGTCTACGTGGAAGGGATATCTGACAGTGCCATTCTCTTTATGGACTACCTCCTCTGCCATCTCAGCTATGTCAACATGATTTGTTGGTCTTTTGCGCTCAACTGGCTTCTCTACTGATGCAAATACAGCAAATTTTATCGATAAACGATAACCAAAGCCAATTTACTTAAGACTCAGAAGATACCAAACATAGGCAAGCTTATACCTTGCTTTCCTGTCTCGGGGATCAAACTGCCCTTGTCACACCCTGCCTGGGAAGTATCAGGTAAAGAGATCCCTAATACGAGAAAATATAAGAGATAGAAGATGTCAATGAATAGGTGAAGGCAGAGGTAACACTAGTAATGATTGAACCCTTAAGACTCTAAAAGCTAACCTTGAGCTTCTTTTGTACGACACTCTGGACCATGCGTGGCAAGCTTAGCTGCAATCTTAAGGCCCCCAACAGTAGAACCGTTCTTCAACTCAATGGCACGGCTAGCATCTTCTGGCAAAGCACTGCAGAGGATACTGATACTGTAAGAACCAATATCACTTGCTTTTATTTTAAAAGTTTCAAGAGGTATGTTGCTTACAACTTAACAAACCCAAAGCAACGGTGTTCGTTTGATCCTGTGAACAAGAAGAAGATGATTGATTAGCTCCTGATGGGAGAGATGAGCTCTAAGTTTCAATTGTGACACACAAATCCACTCACCTTTGCTTGTGATCATAAAGAAAATACTGACGGGACCAACGTCGCTAAAGGCCTCTTCAAGCTGGAAGAAAACAATACACAGCTACTAAGAGTTTGAAGAGATACAATTCAAAACAATCGATTTACAATTCGAATTCAACAATGCTTGTACCTGAACGTTGGTGAAGGAATGAGGCAAGCCAGAGACGCATACAGTTGCAGCAGGTTGTTGAGATTTTTCTACTCCATCTTTCCTCTCTCTCTTGTTCTTCCCCATTGACTGATTCATACCTTAGACTGGCTCTAGATTAAGAATTAGCCTTTTCACAATGTTTGAGACTGAGAGACTGAGAGAGAACACTGAAGAAATGTGGAAGTTGAAGCAAAGCTTCGAGATTTTGAAGAAAAAGATTTAAATTTTTTTGATTTCTTTCAACTTATTGGTTTTCACCCTAGTAGCCTTGACAGATGTCTTCATCCTGCGGCTTTTCGATTTGATCGAGGGTTGAAAATGAGTTTGCCCATCATGATCAGAAAAGGATGTTTTGCTTTCTTTTCCTGATCTTCCTGTACTTCTTCTTCAGCAGAGACTCACACACAGAGGCAGAGCATTTTATCTGTCAGAGAAGATGACCGTTGAGTCATCTTTGAGACTTTGACTAAGGCGTCGTGGGCCTGTGTGCTTCATCAATCTGAGTGGGCTTCTTGTTTGCTTGGCCCAACATTAATTCTCATTTTGTTGCAGCTCTATCGTTTTGACCTGAGAATGGTTTTAGCTTTGATCGTTGATGAGAAGCCCTACGCCGTTCGGACGAAGACTCAGACTGAGCTATAGAGAGGCTCAGCAGCTCTAAAATGTCGACTTATTTACAAAACCACTAAACCCAAGTCAACCGGCTATTAATCTCAGATAAACCGAACCGAATGGCACAAGCGATTTCGGTTTGGTCGGCACAGTTTTTTTTTTGTCTATTGCTTGCAGCACCAATTCGAGTCAAAATCCCGAAAGAGAGAATCCATCTTTCTCTACCATAGAAAAATATGGCGACAGAATTGAATTACAGACTGTTAAACCGATTTCACCAAAGTTTCCACTATCTGGTTCGAACCGGTTAGAATCGGTTATCAAAAGTTCCATTACCTAGTGAATAAACTCTTGATATCTTCCCTCATCTTGGCCGTCTCAAGAAAGGCATCGCCGGAGTTATCAACATCGACGGCTCTAAACCCAAAATCATCTCTTCTCGATCCAACCTTCCACTCGAACCACATCTTCGACATCATCTCTTTCCGCGAACACGTTTCGTAGTTCTCTTCCTCCGGCGAATCCGCAGCTATGAGCCTGTACGCATACACTCTCCTCTTCTGTCCTGGTCTGTAAGCTCGAGCCACGGCCTGCTGCGTCACCGATGGGTTTAGATGAACATCGAGAATCAGTACTCGCGATGCACCCACCAGCGAGATTCCTTCCCCACAGGCTTTGATCGATCCGAACAAGACTTTAGCATCTGGTGAATTGTTGAACCTCTCCATCGACAATTCTCTCTGTTCGTTGCTCGAATCGCCTGTGATCGTGAACATCTCTTTCCCCAGTCTCCAGCCTTTCATCGAGCTCATGAGTCTCTCGAGAGCCTTGATCGGAATGATGTATTGGCTAAAGACCAAGGGCTTCTCTCCTGCTGATTCGCACAGAGCTAAGAGGTTGAGGAAGAATTTCATCTTCACACCGTCTCCGACATTGATCCTCTTCAGCATCGCATCTAGCTTCCTCAGTGTGTTGTTATCAGCAAAACCCTTGTCTCCATTCGACGGGTTTTCCTCCAAGAAAGTCTTGAGCTTTGGGTGTATGTACAGAGCAGCACCAAGAGAGATCTGCTTGAACAAATCCATTCTCCTCAGACCCTTGACTTCATCTCTCTGAACTGAGCTCAGATTGAGCATGACAGTGAATTCAGTTAGCCCGAGAAGCACGCCTCGGAAATCTGCTTTGTGATAATGCAAGATATTACGGGTCATCTCCCGTAGATCATTAATCAAGCTGGCTTTGGCTTTGTCTCCATAGTCTATGCTGTTCTTCAATGTAAGTTCCACTGCAGCGAAGAAAGTCCCCTCGATACTATTCTGGTTCATCTGTTTGCCCCTCGGTATCTCTGCCTTGAAACGGGAAACAATATCCCTAGTTCCAGGACGCTTCAAGAACTTGGGACGAACAAGATTCAAAATGTTAAACACTTCCTCTACGTTGTTTTGGAACAATGTACCTGTGAGGACAACTTTTCGAGGAGTCTTGACACGAGCAAGAGAAATAAGCATGTTCGTCTCCTTATTCCTCGATGTATGACCCTCGTCAAGGATCAGCAACGTTGGCTTCTCAAGCAATATCCGCTTACAGCTTTCTGAAACGGCGTCAATGTTATCATCATCACATATGATCTTGGCAAACTGTTGGTACCCGAGAAACAAAATGCTTCTTTGTTCAACCCATTGTCTCAAAACCTGCAGTTGCTGCCTCCGTGATTCAGCTTTCACGCTGTAGAAATCAATCAGAGGAATGTTCTCGACCGCCCACTTGGTAAACTCTCTCTTCCATGACTCTATGATCCCCTTTGGTAGCACAATCAATGGTTTTGCCTGTGGATCCATAGCCATGAAGCTCTGCATAAAGCTGATGAGCAGAAATGTCTTGCCTGATCCTGGTGCATGAGCTAATATGCACCCACCTGGCTCATCCGCTGCAAGGTTATTGCATAAAAAGTTGAATCCTTCAATCTGGTGAGGCCTCATCTCATTGTCATGCCTTGGGTGGATGAACATCTTGTCTCCCAAAATGTTTGCCTGAGAAGACCGGTTTTCTGCGAATGCCCACCTCGTTTCCCCTTTTTCTTGTTCACGCATGTAAGTTCTTCTTGATCTCTTCGGCTACATTAGGACATAAAGTAGAGAGATTTGTGACAATGTCTATATATTTCCAGTCAGATTATATATCAGTGATAACTGACCTTGTTGTACACAACTTCGATTATGCTCTCGATGGGCGTCTTGATGAGTCCACAAACACGACACACTTCTCCAATATCATCCTTGTGGATGAAGGAGTGCTCACAGTCTTCGATTTGTTTGAGACTATCATTGCCTTGTGAATTCTCCACCGTTACCTAACCAATAACATAGGCAAAAATCAGCTGAAAACGCTAATAAGTTGAATCTATTTGCATATTTGAGAGAAGATGTATGCAGTTTTTGGTCTATTGTCTGTGATTCGTTGAAAATGTACAATTAAGTAACCTTAGATGATTCTTGAGCAAATGCCATCAGCCTCCACAGTTCGTCTTCTTCTTCACCAACTTCATATGGATGAGTTCCATTGTCATAATCTGTAGAAATTCTTGATGAATCCTCCTCGCTATAACCCTGAGGACCCGCGACAGTTCCTGAGCAATTTTCGCTCTTCACATCATAAAAATGCAGAATGATTTCATAAAGATTTGAACTTGGCATCAAAAAGATGGAATCAAATTTGAAACAAACATTAACTAATAATTTATATGAACATCAATTTCTGCAATGAAGCTTACAGTAATGGATTCTTGAGGCAACACATCATCGGAATCGTTGATAAGAATCCTGTCTGATTTTTTCTTCTGTCGTCTAGAACCATTCAAGACTTTCCTTTTGAGCTCACAAAGTCTCTTAATATCATTAGCAAGCCATCCGTATTTACTCTCTTCAAACCCATCAAGGAGATTCGGTAGAAAGAAAGGGTCAGCACGCTTCGCAAGTTGTGATTGGCTTATTCTCTTGTTACGCGACCTCAAAAACCAAGCTGTTTCATCAACAATCACCAGTAAAAATGAGAAGCAGAAACAAAGTGAATCACGTTATTTCTTAACATTTGCACCCAAAAATGAAGAAATTAATTTCCTCAAACAAACACGGAAAAAAGAAACGATTTTTAGGTCAAAATCTAAAAGCCAGGAGGAAAGCTACAGCGAGAAATGAACTTAAGGGAAACAAAAACCCTTATGGGTTTTTAGAATCAAATTCACAGTGAGAATCAAGAGACTCGGTTCAGCACTAGAAATCAAACAAAACACAAAATGTGAGATGTTCAAACTCCGATTTCTGCATCTGTGAACCTCCATAAACAGAGATTTGTCTTCTTATTCTTAGCCAAACCAAATTTGTATTCATTTAAAGAGCAACGACAAGGTCACAAGCAAAGAAGGGTTACAGAGTAAGAAGGAGAAGAAACGAGAGTGTAAGTACGTACGCGTATTCCTCGCCCTGGAAAATGGAGACTGTTCAGTACCCACCATGTGTAATCGCTAAACAGAGCTCCTCAGATCGAAACTAAGAACAAAAACCTTGTGAAAGACCCCAAGATGCAAGCTTTATGAATAAATCAGAGAGATTTCAAGCAACAGCGACAAAAAGATTTGCTTTTTTTTTTCTGGAAAAGTTTGAAGCTTTTTTCCTTTCCCATAACGGAAGTTAATCGGGTGGCATGGAGAGAGAGAAGAGAAGACGCTACACGGACAGTTTTGAGAGGTCAATAATAAGACAAATGAATATACATCATATCTAATTATCTATATGTATGTATAGGCTTTAAACTTGCTCTCCAGTCGAGTAATGTGTGCACTGGTGTGTGATATCTTGTCTCTACAATATCATGGCATATTTCCAAAACGTTCAAAACATATCCAACGGCTTATTAAATCCTTTGAAAAGAAACAACTTCGCTTTACAAAAATGTTAATTATATGATGTCAACAAAAACAAATAAATATGATAAAAACAAATAAAATGATAATTTTGTGATATATGATAAATTGATAATAAACTCCAAACAATAAAATATGCATGTATATACTTTTGGGACATTACCATTATAATTCAACCATGTTCAAGACATTAATAGGCTTTTTCAGCACATAATCTTAAACATTAGTTTTAAATGGGAAAGAAAATAATAATTTTGATTATTTACTAATAGTACTAATCTATGATGGTAGTAGCGTGATGATGAATATAACAATTGCATCATCGAAGATTCTGTAGGAGGGAGGAACAATAATAATGTATTATAATATTTTCTTCAATCGATTAATTAGTTTAGAGTTTAGACTGATATACAAGTACATTCTCCATGAAGACAAGAGTAATAGTAGTCTTTAGGGCATTCACGAGAATCAGGACAATCACTGTCCCTCTTGCACGGTATCGGTTTGGTCACCTCAGTCTCGGCTTCTATACACTCGCACTCTCCGAACAGACAAGTCCCATGTGGCCCGCCTAACCCTCCAAAACACTGCGAGTCACAGTCACGGTCCGTCGAGCATGGTTTATGTACCTTCTTTCCGGCCTCGGTTCCAGAGACGCTCACCAACAATATGCCTATTAATATCAAACACGTACATGTCACAGTTTAGTCGGTCTATTAAATAGATTTAATCAAAATATATAAGAGAAGTATATATATAAAGAGGAGCTAACATGAGAGATAAACGACGAAAACAATGAAGATTGCTGTTTTTGATGCTGCCATGTCTTTTGCCTGAAAATTTGGATATGAGAATTAGTTTATGGTTTAGAGTTTGTAAATAAGTTTTGATCAAGTTACATGGTTCTTTGGATGCTTTATATAATGTGTCTTGGAGCCTGATGATGATGGCAATTTAGTTAATGCATATTATGACCATTGAATAAGATCTTATATATAAAGTAACATATTTTAAGTTTGTAAATGTGAGGTATTTCAAGTTGATAAACCAAAAAAAGTTGATAAATAAATAGTATTTTACAAAAACAAAAACAAAACAAAAATATGATTTGGCCTTTTCATAATTAGAACTTAGCAGTTAAAATCACATTTACTTACAATTACTTTTATTTTTGGTCAACAGAAAATAACAAAACTATTACAATTCTTATTATAATTTGTTGACTACAATGAATCTGTAATTTAGGTAAAAAATCTAAAAATAATGAATTTTAATTAAATAAAAAGTATTTTTTTAAGTAATGAAAAGAATCAGGTTGGCATTGTCATCATGTCATAACACTACAAGAAAACATACCGAAAACCTACGGCAAATATCGTCGTTAAAGCGTAGGAAACAACCTTTTTTACCCAATTCCTACAAAATTAATAAGTTATAGGAAATCGGCCGTCAAAAATTTTGAATAATAGATAAATGGTAAGAAATTTCATACGAAAATGACCGTAGGAAATTTACTATGGACATTTTGGTATGGTAGGATTTTTCTCGTAAATTTACGACCAAATTCCTACCAAAAATAACAAAACTATTACAATTCTTATTATAATTTGTTGACTACAATGAATCTGTAATTTAGGTAAAAAATTTAAAAGTAATAAATTTTAATTAAATATAAAGTATTTTTTTAAGTAATTAAAAATTTCAGGTTGGCATTGTCATGTCATAGGAGTTCTAATCTAGTAATGTTCGTGGAAAAATGGCGATGCCAAAAAGAATCTATATGCATTGCGATTAGAAAAGTAAAACAATTGGTTAAAATAATTGGATAAAACAATATCACGTATAATTTTTTTTGTTGATACGTGATATTGTTTTATCACGTATAATCTTTTTTTGCTTTTCACCAAAAAAAAAAACTTTTTTTGCTAAAGAATATATATCACTTTATAACTTATTTGCTTAAGGTTTAAAATGTGTTTTACTATGCATGTGGAGCTAGAGATATAAAATGATGTATATTCGATAGAATAAAAAGAAAACTTTATATAACAACACACAGTTGTAGATATAATATATATATATATATATTATTTTGCGGTTAGAATATATTTAAATATGTATGGTCGCAGCAATTTTAAAATTACTTAAAAAATAATCTCAATTATCAAACGGGAAAAAATAACAATTTGATTTATTAATATTGTTAATTTATAATGGTAAAAATTGTATATAATCGGAGTTCTAATCTAGTAATGTTCGTGGAAAAATGGCAATGCCAAAAAGAATCTATATGCATTGCGATTAGAAAAGTAAAACAATTGGTTAAAACAATTGGATAAAACAATATCACGTATAACTTTTTTGCTTATACGTGATATTGTTTTATCACGTATAACCTTTTTTTGCTTTTTACCAAAAAAAAAAAACTTTTTTTGCTAAAGAATATATATCACTTTATAACTTATTTGCTTAAGGTTTAAAATGTGTTTTACTATGCATGTGGTGCTAGAGATAGAAAATGCTGTATATTCGATAGAATAAAAAGAAAACTTTATATAACAACACAGAATTGTAGATATAATATATATATATATATATTATTTTGCGGTTAGAATATATTTAAATATGTATGGTCGCAGCAATTTTAAAATTACTTAAAAATAATCTCAATAATCAAACGGGAAAAAAATAACAATTTGATTTATTAATATTGTTAATTTATAATGGTAAAAATTGCATATAATCGGAAATTTAGTAGGAGGAATAGGTGTATTATTATTTTCTTTTTGAAATCGATTAATTAGTTGAACATAAACATTTTCCATTAATACAGTGATTAAAGTGTTTAGGGCATATAAGATCACAATCTTTGTCTGTCTTGCACTCTAGCCTCTTGCAATAGCACTCTCCTTGCTTACATTCTCCTGGTCCGCCTGTTTCTCTTAAACACCATGACTCACAAAGTTCTGATGTCGAACATGGTGGAATTATACCTCCAAATGCCTCAATCCCAGAGACATTAACGAACAATAATAGGCTTATTAATCAATAGCAAACACAGTGACTTAGTCTACTAAATCGATTTAATCGATTTCTATCTATAAAGAGAAGTATATATATAAGGAGGAGCTAATTACATGAGAGATAAAGGACGAGAGCGATAAAGATTGGTGTTTTTGATGCCGCCATGTCTTTTTCCTGAAAGTTTGGGATATGAGAATTAAGTTTCTGGTTTAGAGTTTGTAAATACGTTTTGATAAAGTTTACATGGTTCTTCAGATGCTTATATAATGTGTATGGGAGCATGAAGATAGCAATTTAGTTAATGCTTAGTTTGACTTTGACCTTTGACAAAAATTCTTACAAAAAATAACATATCTATATACTTATTTATGTAGTGATTTGTTTACGTGTCGCATTCACAGCGATTTTTACAGTGTTTCGCTCACGTGTCAGTTCTAAAATAAATTTCAGCTGCAAAAAGCCATTTTTACCCCATTTACCGATTATGTGTCATTTTTGTTGGTTCTTATCTGATGATGTGTTAAAAATAACTTAAAACAAACCGTTCTAAATTATTGTAATTTAATGATTTATTTTGCTGTCAAATCAAACTGTTTCTAAAATTTTATAAAACTAAAATTTAGTAAAATTTAACAAAAAATTAAAAATCAATAAATAGAATGTCTGATGGAATGATGGTATTTGTGATGTATAGATTAGTGTATTTGATTTCAAATGTTTTAGTATAAATATGTACATAATTTCCCTCTAATTCTCTCACACCCTTTCTAAATTGTTTAACTCTTCTTACTTCTTCAAATGAGTTAGTACGGTAATTCAAATAACTACGTCTTAAATACATAGAACAGTGATCAAAATATTTTAAACTATTTAAACTAAATTATTTGGATACTAATATGTTTTATCTATATTATTATATACTATTTTCACGATCATATCTTTAAACATTAAAATGTAAGGAAATCTAATAAACAAATATACTCAATAATAGAAAGAAAAAACAAATGACTTCAAACTACTATTAGATTTTCAAACAACAAAATGAAAAATTATATCAGTCCACGCAAGACGTGAATAAATTCACTAGTTTTAATTAATAACAGTAAGGTCTTTTTAAGTTGATAAAATTATATCTTATAAGTACACACACAAAACAAAACAAAAAAAAAATCAATTTGGCTTTTTTCATAATTAAAATTTAGGCATTTAAAATTACATTTATTTATATTTATTTTTAATCATTATAAAACTTACTATCTCTAATTATAATTTGTTGACTACAAATATACATTGAATGTGCAATCAATGTAACTGTTACTGGTAATAAAATTTGTTTTTTTGGCTTTTAGATAGATAAAAAGTATTTATTTAGATAAATTGTTATTTAGTTGACTACAAATGAGGTGTAGTTTAAATAATTTTTTCAAAGTTCATGTATTTTAAAGTATTTAAATAGATTTTTTCCTAATAAGCAATTATTTGAATTATATTTAATTGTAATTTCCTTCATTAGTTATTATCAACAAAAATGCATAAATATAAATATATGTTGACGATCCTCCTTACGTAAATGAATTGCGTGCTTGCACGTGACGTCCATGATCTTTTTGCAGATACGCGCCTTCCGGGCTAAATTAGGGCATGTATTAGGCCAGACTTGGACCTCCGGCCCAATACAGCTTAAGCTTATAGCACCCGGCCTCGAATCCAAATTAGGTTCGGGAGATCCGGCACAATAAGCCACTTGTTCCCGGATTCCTTGTGTCTGACAGTATATGCCACGCTGTCAGGTGTAAGAAAGTCGGAAACTGAGTGGTCAATAAGAGGAGATGCCACATTCTCTATGTCCTAGATCTAATTAAGCTCGGTGATCCGGAAGGATAGAGATATAAGGAAGAGTGGTCTGCACAGGTACTCGGAGAGCAAGGACTACCCTCTGCATCAGCCCGGTCCCAGTATTGAGGGATCCGAGCCAGGTATGGGCAAATCGTTTAAGCGGGAACACTATTCAAATTTTTCTCCATACAACAATAGGAATATGCCATTGTCTTATCAAACTATCCATCCTTTTACAAGCCACGTGAATGGCATTTAATGCATTTCCCTTACGCATGTCAGGTAACAATGACCATTCATTGGAGCCAGGGGAATGCAGTGGTTCAGCGAAGAGCCATACCGCGTCTGAGCCGCCGACTAAACCCGTACACTGAGGATGAAAGAGACGCGCCAAGAGATGGTCTCGTCGCAGGCAGAACACGCGAAGAAAATTATGTGAGACCCTCAGAGCATGACGTAATCGCGAGATCCAGACTCAGACAAGTCGGGTCGTGGGCCGACCCACCCGCTCCACGAGTAATGGGCCAGCCCGGTTTACTAACCCGGACCAGGTAGTTCTCTATAAATACTTTATCATTTCCAACGGGAAGGAGGTTCACTCTCTCAGCCATCTCAAGTCTCACAATATCTCTCTAGATACTTGTGGTTCTTGGGCTAAGGCACTTTCCAGACTTCCGACCATATTTCCGGTCATCTCACTTTACATTACTTTTGTTCTTCTCCACGGCGGTTCCTAAACTGTGGAGTTTTCTTCCGAAACTTTTCTTCTTTCCTTTCCTTCCACTCAAAAAGCCTATTTTCTCTCCTAGACCCGAGCAGATCTCACCTTTCTCAGAGACTCTCGGTCCACCTTCCTAAACTATAGTTTTCCGATATCTTTCCGTTCTCTGACCTTCTCTTTGTAGTCATTTTGAGTTGCTTTCTGACTTGAGTGTCGGAGTGCCTTCGAAAAACACACTCCATCGTGTTTTTCAGGCCCCTGACCGGTTTTCTGTTTTTCAGGAGACTTGCCCCTACGAGAGAACAAAAAATCACTTAAACAATATACTAGTTCCTAATTCATATTATAATTGTTTGACTGCAATGAACTTTCAATATCGCCATCAAAACAAAATTTTAATAAATAAATAGTATGACCTTTGAATAAGATCTTACAAATAAAGTAATGTATTTTAAGTTTGTATAAGTGGAGTATTTTAAGTTGATAAACCAATAAAAATGATAAATAAATAGTAGTTTAAAAAAACAAAAACAAAAAAAAATACAATTTGGCCTTTTTTCATAGTTAGAATTTAGCAGTTAAAATTACATTTACTTACAATTGCTTTTATTTTAGGTCAACAAAAAATAACAAAACTATTACAATTCCTACTCCCTCCGTTTCATAAAGAGTGTCATTCTGATATTTTTCACACATATTAAGAAAATTATTAAAAGTACAACTTTGTCCCTTATTAATACTTTAAATAATTTGTTTTTATCTAATAAATACATTAAATTAATAGGGTTAAAACTGGAATATTGTTTAAAATTTTGCATTGAAAATATAAAACGACATTCTTTGTGAAACAAAAATAAAATCTTAAAACGACACTCTTTGTGAAACGGAGAGAGTATTATAATTTGTTGACTACAATGAATCTGTAATTTAGGTAAAAAATCTAAAAGTAATTAATTTCAATTAAATAAAAAGTATTTTTTTAAAGTAATGAAAAATATCAGGTTGGCATTGTC
This sequence comes from Eutrema salsugineum, assembly GCF_000478725.1. NCBI lineage: Eukaryota > Viridiplantae > Streptophyta > Magnoliopsida > Brassicales > Brassicaceae > Eutrema > Eutrema salsugineum. The sequence continues at coordinate 226,593 of NW_006256867.1, forward strand.
ATATCATAAGAGTTCTAATCTAGTAATGTTCGTGGAAAAATGACGATCCCAAAAAGAATCCCTATGCATTGCGATTAGAAAAGTAAAACAATTGATTAAAATAATTAGGTAAAACAATATCACTTTTTTTATTTTTGTCACAACAAAATATTATAATTAGTACGAATCCGCTAAAGGCAAATTTTCAACATCTAACCAGAGAGGCACCGATGTGCTCATATAAGAGAAAACACGATTTTGAGTGCGAGCGCTTTTAGCAAGGAAGTCCGCTTGTTGATTTCTAGTTCTCGGCTCAAAAACTATGTTGACATCATGGGCGAAACCACCCAGGTCCTCGAGTTCGCACAGCTCCATTGCAAATGCGAGCCATTCTTTTGGATTAGTAACCATTTGTACTAATTCCTTGGAATCAGTAACAAAATAGTTACAATACCTATTGTGTCTATTTAGACATTTGAATGCCCAAATCAGGCTGAGGAGCTCCATGTGGAGAGGAGAAATGCCTCGACGAGTCCCTTGAAGACCCAGGAGGTCTATGGAGCCATCTTGAAGCTGTAGAATCCAACCCACCCCGTTTGTGAGACTATCTCCTTTCCAAGATCCATCTATTTTACAAATGAAAACCGGTGGATCAGTAATTACAAATATCTTCCATTGGAGGTTCAACAGGATATGTAACTTGGTTAGCTGAAAACCATGCTTCGCTTTCTCGAAGAGTGTGATCAAATGTTTCAGATGGAAGTCGGTCCTGTCCATTGTACAACTTGTCATTGCGGGTTTTCCAAATATACCAGACAATCCAAGGGAAAACTCTAATGGACTTTATTATGCTCTCCTGATTGGGAATTCTGGATAATAGGTAATCCACATTCTCGAACAGATTTAGTGACGGAAACACCTCTGTCGCTGAGGGAATTGATGAAAGGGCCCAACACTGAAGAGCTGGTGAACATAGGAATATAGTATGGTTAATCGTTTCTTCCGCCTCTCCACATCTAGGGCAACTGGGATCATTACCTAGATGTCTTATGGTTAGGCGCTCGTTCACCGCCACCGCACCTGATAGCATTTGCCATAGGAAATGACACATCTTTTTTGGTGCTTTAAGTTTCCAGATTTTCTCCTTGAGGGGGTTTAGCAAAGGTTGTTGGCAGAAGAGGGTTGTTTCTTCGTCTAGCTCTGACTGCGCTAATGTGTAGCCCGATCTTACAGAGTATGCTCCCGTTTTTGAGAGATTCCAGCAGTATCCATCTTCTTTAGGCATGTGACTAATGTGAATACTGAGTATCAACGGTATATCTCGAGGGTCTATGATATCCCGAATGAGATGAATATCCCATGTTTTTGTGTCTGGGTTAATGAGGTCCGAGACTAGTAAGTGAGGGTCATTCATTCCTGGAGCAATTTTCGGTGGCTGAGCTAATGTTTCAGGTAACCACAGATCATCCCAAACTAAAGTTTGGGTTCCCGTACCAATAGTACGACGTGCACCCTTCAGAACTAGGTTTTTTCCGCACACATACTTCTCTAGCCATATGAAGGTCTAGAGGCTTTGGGAGCTTTAAAGGGGTGTGAGTTCTTAAAGTATCTGCCTTTTAGAACTCTGGCCACTAGGGAGTTTGGGTGTTGGTCAAGGCGCCACAATTGTTTTGCCAGTAAGGCGCGATTAAACTCTTCCAAAGATCGAAATCCTAATCCTCCATCTTGTTTTGGCAAGCAGAGTTTATTCCATGCGATCCAGTGCATTCCTTTGGAATTAGAGGCTGAGCTCCACCAAAAATTAGAAATTGCTCTTGTTAGCTTTTTGCATAGCTCTTTTGGAAATAGGTAGCATGACATTTCAAATGTCGGGATAGCTAAACCTACGGACTTGATCATAATTTCCTTACCGGCTTTTGAGAGAAGTTTTGCAGTCCATCCGTTGATTCTTTGATGGAGACGGTCTCGAATATAAGCAAAGACTTGGGTCTTTGATCCTTGGAGCTGCTCTGGGAGACCCAGGTATTTGCCTGAACCTCCATCTGTCCTGATGTTCAAAATGTTTTTTAAAAGTTCCCTACTTTCAGGTGAGACTTTTTTCCGAAAAGTGATGGCTGACTTTTCAAAATTTATTCTTGACCAGATGCATTGCCACAGATTTTGAGGATATCTAGGAATGAGTTTCATTCTGTAGGATCTGCTTTACAGAAGAAAAGGCTATCGTCTGCAAATAGCAGATGAGAGATCGCAGGACTTGCCTGAGCAACTTTCAAGCCAGAGATATGGCCAGCCAACTCTGCCGCCTGAATATTAGCAATTAGGACTTCCGTACATATAATGAAGAGGTATGGCGATAAAGGGTCTCCTTGTCGTAGTCCTCTAGATGGAGTAATATGCCCCATAGGACTTCCATTTACGAGTATGGAGACTGACCGCACACACCTCATTATCCATAATACCCATTTATTATGAAATCCTTTTTAGTCAGCAGAGCTTCCAAGAAATTCTATTCTACTCTGTCATATGCTTTACTCATGTCCGTCTTTATGGCTAAAAACTCGTTCTTGCTTCTTGGATGAGTGTTCAGAGCGTGGAAAGCTTCTTGTGCTAGCAAGATATTATCTGAGATTAATCTCCCTGCAACAAATGCAGATTGTGTCTCCGATACAATTTATTGGGAGGATAGCTTTTAGCCTTTGGCACAGTACCTTGGAAATAATTTTGTAGCTGACATTGCATAGGCTAATGGGGCGAAAGTTGGCCATATCTCTAGGACGTTATGTTTTTGGTACAAGACAGATATTTGTCTCGTTTAATTTGGCCTCAAAGGTCCCTGAGACAAAGAAATCTCGTACCATCTTGATTACATGAGGTCCAGTAGTCGACCAATACTTTTGGTAAAACAAAGCTGTCATACCATCAGGACCTGGAGCTTTCCCAGGATGTATTGAGAATAGAGCATTTTTTATCTTAAGGGCGGGGGGGGGAGAGAATTCCTTACACAATCTCTCATTCATCTCAGGGGAGATGCGATTTGGCAGATTGTTAAGAGAGACTTCAATATCTGTAGTCGATGAAGATTGGAACATCTTGCTAAAGTAGTCTACCGCAATGGTTTTGAATTTTTTTGCTCATTTTGTGTCCAAACACCTCCAGAATCATTGAGTCCAATGATGCGATTTCGTGCTCTTCTTTGCTTAGTTGAGGCATGGAAGAATTTTGTGTTCCTATCTCCATCTTTCAACTAGAGATTCCGACTTTTTTGTTGCCAAAAAATCTCTTCTTCCTCATAAGCTTTTATAAGTTGGTTTTGGATTAATGAGACATCCTCTGTTGATAAATTCTCATCGGGTTGACCTTTATCTAATTTAGACTGAAGGTCTTCCAAGGTTTTAGCAGAGTTTTTTTTATCTTCTCTACGCCAGCGTGATATAGAGGATCGACACTTAGTACTTCGTTCATGGAGAGATACATTTCTTCCCTCTTCGTTTGACATCCATCCCTCTCGAATGATATCTTGAAATCATGGTTTAGAGATCCATCGTTTATCAAAACGAAAGTTCTTTTTTCCTTTGGTTTTGCATGAAGAGACGTATATGAGGACATGACGATGATCTGATCCCATGAATTTCAGATACTTGGAAGAAGATCTCAAGAATAAATTGAACCAATCCTCATTTCCCATCGCTCGATCTAGTCGGCAACGAATGAGATGTTTTTTCCTTCGTCCCACCCATGATAGACAATCTCCTGTGAAAGGAAGATCAGTCATGCCACAATTTTGTTGCATGAGACGAAAGTCAAGGAAAGAGTTTTCACTATGGATACAGCCACCCGATTTTTCATGGTTTCCATTAATCTCGTTAAAGTCACCAGTCATTAACCATGCATCATATCGAGAAGTGCTAATACGAGATAAGCGTTCCCAAACTTAGTTCCTACGGTTAATGACAGGATCGCCGTAAACAAAAGAAATAAAAACTTTATTGTCACCAATCGTAGATGATACATCGATAACTCTATTATTGGAAAATAAAACTTGAACATTAAACTCAGATAACGCAAAACAAAGCAAGACCGCCACTACGGCCGATAGGATCAACAGTAAAAAAAAATCATAACCAAGATGATACTGCAGGTCTTGGAGGAAGGCACGTTGATTATTTGTCTCCATAAGAAACATAATACCTGGAAAAATCTTTTGACAGATGTCCCGCAGGTGCCGAATTGCCAAGTAACTACCAGCTCCTTGGCAATTCCAGCTTAGGATCATTATGGCTTAGCCGGTGGTTTCTCCTTAACCACCAGCTCTTTGATTTCCTCCAAATTTTTACCCTGAGAGGGGTCCGGCTTCGAGGACGACGGATTTTCAACACACTGAGAGATGATCAAATCTGCATTCACTCTTTTCTTAGAGGGTTCTCTGAGAGTGCTTCGTTTCTTGGACAGAAACCCCTTCGTGGGACTCCTTGTGATTTTCTTCTTGACTTGTAGAGTCACATTTGAGCGTGGTCCAAGACGCCTTTTAATGGATCTGCCTCTTCTTCCACCACGTTCATCAAGGGATTCTGACGTAGTTGAAAATTTTGATGCCATCATCTCTTTCATGGGGGAGATTACCTCTTCTAGATCACAGGAGTTTGTATCCATCACTTGGCTGCCTGTGCTCACAGGAGGCTGGAAAGCTCGACATTTATCTTCTTCTTTGCGGTAAAACAATATCACTTATAACTTTGTTTTGCTAAAGAATATCACTTTATAACTTATTTGCTTAAGCTTTAAAATGTGTTTTAATATGCATGTGGAGCTAGATATTTAAAATGTTGTATATTTGATAAAATAAAAATAAAACTTTATATAATAAGACAGAGTTGGAGATATAATATATATATATATATATCATTGTGCGGTTGAAATATATTTAAATATGTATGGTCGCAGCAACTTTAAAATTACTTGCAAAATAATCTCAATAATTGACCGGGAAAAAATAACATTTTTGATTTACTAATATTGTTAATTTATGATGGTAAGAATTGCATATAATCGGAGATTGAGTAGGAAGAACAAGTGTATTATTATTTTCTTTTTAGAATCGATTAATTAGTTGAACATAAGCATTTTTCATTAATACAGTGATTAAATTGTTCAAGGTATATAAGATCACAATCTTTGTCCGTCTTGCACTCTAGCCTCTTGCAATACCACTCTCCTTGCCTACATTCTCCTTGTCCGCCTGTTTCTCTTAAACACCATGACTCACAAATTTCTGATGTCGAGCATGGTGGCTTTATACCTCCGAACACCTCAATCCCAGAGACATTCACTAATAATAATATGCCTATTAATCAATAGCAAACACAGTTTAGTTAGTCTACTAAATCGATTCAATCAATTTATATATATAAAGAGAAGTATATAAGAAGGAGCTAACATGAGAGATAAAAGACGAAAGCGATAAAAATTGGTGTTTTGATACTGCCATGTCTTTTGCCTGAAAGTTTGGGATATGAGAATTAAGTTTCTGGTTTAGAGTTTGCAAATATGTTTTGAAAAAGTTTACATGGTTCTTTCGGATGCTTATATAATGTGTATTGGAGCATGAAGATGACAATTTAGTTAATGCATAGTTTGACTTTGACCTTTGACAAAATAAGATTCTTAAAAAAAAAGTAATGTATTTTAAATTAATAACAGTAAGATATTTTAAATTAATAAAAATATATCTTATACACACACAAAAAAAAATATCAATTTGGCTTTTCTCATAGTTAAAATTTAGGCATTTAAAATTACATTTACTTACATTTATTTTTAATCGTTACAAAAATTACTATCTATTATTATAATTTGTTGACTACAAATCTAAAATGAATGTGCAATCAATGTAAATGTTACTCATTGGTAATAAAGTTTTATTTTTGAGCTTTTTAGGTAGACAAAAAGTATTTATTTGGATAAATTATTATTTAGTTGACTACACATGAATGTGTAGTTTAGATAAATTTTTTTCAAAGTTCATGTATTTTAAAGTATGTAAATAGATTTTTTCATAATAAACATATATTTGAATTAAATTTAATTGCAATTTCCTTTATTAGTTATTACCAACAAAAAATTGAATAAATATTAATTTCTAATTCATATTATAATTGTTTGACTGCAATGAATGTTTACTACCACAAATCTACGATCAAATGTAATGTACTCATTGGTAATGAAAGTTTTTTGGCAGGCTTTTTAAGTAAATCAAATCAAAAGTTATTTTTAATACTGTTAAATAAATGTAAATTTTAAATAAGAACTTGTAAAACCAGATTATATGAACACATATAATTAACAAATAGAGTATTATAATATAATTTTATCATTGTTTGGATTTCAATTATATATGCTCTTTTGATATAAAACGATAATCCAAAATGATTAATTAATCCTGCTTCTTGCTTTAAGGATTTTCCGCTTCACTCACATCTTCCAAAGAATTTCACGAACCAATAGTTCACTACGGCTTAACCCCTCAGCCTCTTGAACTACTAGCTAATAAGAGTTGATGTTGAGCCAAAAAAAAAAAAAAATGCTGAGATCGAGCAACATGATGTCATTGACCTCTAATATCGGTCAAACTCTTTTGGAAGCAAAAATAGAGGCTTACTCTTCGAGTGTTTTGCAAGGTAACCAAAAATGAATCTGATCCTCAAATAGAAGAAAAGGCTTACTCTTTATTCGTTTATATGCCTTTCCCGTTGTCTTTACTCTTACTTACTTCTTCATCACTTCTTACATGAACCTCTACCAATTCAGATCTCACGACATAGTAGAAACTACCACAAAAATCAAGATAAAAAGAAAAACTAAAGAACAGAAACTCTCTAATCACTACATATAAACGCAACGAAGCAAAGTGTCGAGAGAATTTTCTCTCTGACCAAGGAGTTGGTGGATAAATCTTTTTCAGTTAATATAACTAGAGTTGAGTCTGCGCGAACATATGTTCATATTTTTATATGTTATTTTTGAAAAATAATTTGTTTGGTAAATTTATTTTCTTGGTTGAATAATTTTTTTCTTCTATGGTTTGCATTGCGTTAACAATGCATGTGTTCTATTGTAGTTATTTTTAATAGTGTTTTCATATAACAACAAATTTATCTCTCTTCATTTTTATATTCTTATAGTTTGTTATTTTAATTTTCTGTTTTATTTCTTCTTGATTTTATACTAAAATTTCTTTTATTTTATTTAATTTGTACTAAATATACTGATTATGAATATATATATATATATATATTAAATGCATATTTTAAATATATTTTTAATGTTAAATTTTGTGTGTTTAGACTTTCATCATACTTTATTTTTAAACAGCTAATTCATCATATTTGTTTTCTTATTTTTCTTCATTTTATTATACTTTTTCTCTATCATCATATTAACATAGTTTGTTATTTTTATTTTCGAATCACAAAAATAGTTATTTATTTTATTATTTTTTTTTTCAACTTTTTTGTTTTTATATTTTCTGAAATTCCTCTTCATCAGTTTTATGTTTTTTTTCCTCTTCTTCTTTATCTTTTTTTCTTCATTTTCATCTTCCTCTTCTTCGACTTGTTTTTTTCTTTATCTTTTTTTTCTTCTTCTGATTTTGTTCTTCTCTTATTTTTACTTCATCTTCTATTTCATCTTTATCTACCTGTTTTTCTTTATATTTTGATTTTTTTTCTTCTTCCTCTTTTTTTCTCATTCTTTTTCATTGTCTTGAGTTTCATTTTCATCATTTTTTTTTTTAACTACTTCTTCTTCTTATTTTTTTCAGCTTTTACTCTACTTTTTCTTGATAACAAATAATTATTATAAATAATATGTGAATTAATTAAGTCATTATCTTTAGTATTAGTACTTTTCTTTTATTTTTAAATTATAATAATATTATAATGTATGAATTAATTGAGTCAATAATTTTAGTTTTCTTTCTATGCTGATGTGGAGACTCTAAGAGAAGAAAAAATTCTTTAATTATATATAAGATTAATGCTTATAAAAACTCGATTTTAAACCAATATACTGGAGTATTAAATAGCTTGATAAAGACAACTAAACTCTTGGTTTATATAGTGAAAGTTATAAACCAAACAACAACGTTTATATCACGGATTATTATGATTCACTGAATTGGGTCCGACCAAACAAATTACTAAATTTTTGTCGAAGAAGTTGTAACGACAAATTATACGGAGAAACATATACTAATTGATACGGTAATTTTAAGTCAACTACACTAATAAAATTCGGAAGAGGAAATTTATAAGTTTACACAAAAGCCCACGTGAGCCTTTTTTTTTTTTTTCTCCAAAAGCCCTCTCTTTCCTCCGTCACTTCTCCTTCTTCCAAATTTCCCAAATCCCTCCACATCAAAACCCTAGGAATCATAATTCGCTACTCTCGCTCTGTTACTACTACTAATTCATTTCGATTCTCTTAACATTTAGCCCGAAAAAGCTTTCATTTTTCCAATCCCACATAGCTTCGTCTTCTGCTCTGAACCGTCGCTTAGCGTATTGCTCCGTCCTGTCACATCTCCTCCATGGATACGCAGCATCAACAATCCGCCCTTAAAGTAAGCTCTGATGATACTCTTAAAGCTACTAATTTTCGGGGGTGTTTTTCTATCCAAGTCTTTTGAATTTTCCCGTGTTGTGTTTTAGGCCGCGAAAGTGCTTATGGTTGGAGCTGGTGGGATTGGCTGCGAGTTACTGAAGACTCTTGCTCTTTCTGGTTTCGAAGACATTCATATTGTAAGTTCTTCAAATTGTTTTTCCTCTTTCGGTTTCGTGAACTTTAGTATTCATACAAATTTGTGATTTTTTTCCTTTTTATTTTCTGAGATTTGAGTTACAGTCCAAAGTTCAATCCTTTAGAATCTCCCACTGTGCTTCATGATTTAATTTGGGGTTTAGGGCTTTCAAAGTTAATAATTTGACAATTTTTACATCTGTGAGCTTCTTAATTTGTATGGTTCATGAGATTACATCGAGCTCTACTGAACACCAGAAAGATTTCTAAATATTTCTCCAGGAGGACTCTGTGTTTAGCTGCCTTCGCCGATAGGTTTAGTGTTACTTCAAACACTCTGGATTGGCAATGCATAGTTTGGGATTTTTTAGATTCATGACTAACTTAGTGTTAATTCGGGTTTTACTTCTGGTTCTCTGGAGTTTTAGTTACGAAAACGAGTAGAGAAGTGATTTATAAGACTAGCTTTTATCATGTGCTGTTTAAGCTAATTACTCCCTTGTGTTACAGATTGACATGGACACAATTGAAGTCAGTAACCTGAATAGGCAATTTTTATTCCGGCGTTCACATGTTGGCCAGTCCAAGGCTAAGGTAATTTTGCTTGAGCTAAGTCCAAGGAATTTCAGTTCGTAGGAGTTAATAAATTTTTACAATATCATCAGGTTGCTAGGGATGCAGTCTTGAGATTCAGGCCTCACATTAATATAAGATCATACCATGCAAATGTGAAGAATCCCGAGTTCGATGCTGATTTTTTCAAGCAATTTGATGTTATACTAAATGGACTGGATAATTTGGACGCAAGGCGTCATGTGAATCGCCTCTGTCTTGCAGCTGATGTTCCTCTTGTAGAAAGCGGGACAACAGGCTTCTTAGGACAGGTGTGTCCTCTGGTCTTGCGGTTATTATTTTTCCAAGCAAACTCTATGAGTTAGATGTACTATAATGCTTTGCTTGAACGGTCTAACTGATAGTGTTTTTATCTATCTGACATTGTAATACTTGTCTGTATGTTCGAATCAGGTAACTGTGCACGTAAAGGGAAAGACAGAATGCTATGAGTGCCAAACCAAACCTGCTCCAAAGACATATCCTGTGTGTACAATAACCAGCACTCCAACTAAGGTATTAACATTGTATTGTTCGGTCTAATTTTTGTGAATCCTGGAACAATAGTTTTATATCTGGAATAGTCTTAGTCTAAGACGTAGTGCTTGATATTGATGTGCCAATGAATTTTGGATTGGTTAACAGTTTGTGCACTGTATCGTATGGGCAAAAGACCTGCTCTTTGCGAAGTTGTTTGGCGACAAGAATCAGGATAATGATCTTAACGTGCGATCCAACAACTCTGCAAGCTCATCCAAAGAAACAGAAGATGTATTTGAACGTGCAGAAGATGAAGATATTGAGCAGTATGGTAGAAAGATATATGATCATGTGTTTGGTTATAACATTGAAACGGCTTTGTCCAATGAGGAGACGTGGAAAAATCGTAGACGACCAAGGCCTATATACAGTAAGGAAGTCTTGCCTGAAAGCCTGACTCAACAGAATGGAAGCAGTCAGAATAGTTCTGTTACTGATGGTGATTCGATGATCTCTGTCATGCCGTCTCTTGGCCTGAAAAATCCACAGGAATTGTGGGGTCTAACTCAGAATTCTCTAGTGTTCATAGAAGCATTGAAGCTGTTCTTCGCCAAGAGAAAGAAGGTCTGTGTAGTCCTTTCTGTGAATTCCGTATATATAAATTCCGGTGTACTGATCAATTCATGGTTTTGTCTATATGCTGCCACAGGAGATAGGACACCTTACTTTTGACAAAGATGATCAGTTAGCTGTAGAATTTGTCACTGCTGCTGCAAATATCCGTGCTGAGTCTTTTGGAATTCCTTTGCACAGTCTTTTTGAAGCCAAAGGTATCGCTGGGAACATTGTTCATGCCGTTGCTACGACTAACGCCATTGTTGCTGGTTTGATTGTTATCGAAGCAATTAAAGTGCTGAAAAAGGATGTGGACAAGTACAGGTTTGTTACTTTGAAATCTTATTTCACGGTATTTCATAAGCGTCACATCTCATTTATATAATTTTTTTACCAATGTCTCTCTGTAGAATGACATATTGCTTAGAACACCCAAGCAGAAAGCTGCTTCTTATGCCAGTTCAGCCATTTGAACCTAACCCTTCTTGCTATGTCTGTTCCAAGGTATTAACATTACTTTTGTTTAGCCTTCTTTCTCATTTTTTTTCTTGCATTACCCAATTATCAGGTTTTCTCGTTTTATATTGACAGACCCCTTTAGTACTTGAGATCAATACTCAGAAATCGAAACTACGGGATCTAGTTGATAAAATTGTCAAAGCCAAGCTTGGAATGAACCTACCATTAATTATGCACGGGGCATCACTTCTTTATGAAGTTGGTGATGATCTGGATGATATTATGGTTGCAAACTACAATGCTAATCTTGAGAAGGTTCGGTCTCGGTTCTTCTACGAACTGCTCTTCAAACACGGGCTGGGATTTCGCAATTTCTCACATATGTTGGTGTTTCTGTTTCAGCATTTATCAGAACTTCCTTCTCCCGTTGTCAATGGAAGCATTCTCACTGTGGAAGATCTTCAACAAGAGCTATCTTGCAAGATTAATATCAAGCACAGGTTTTTTTCTTTTACCTTTGGAATCCTGTTTCAATATCAGAATCCTGAACATTTCCAAGTCATCAAATCACGAAAGCTTTCGTCTTCCTTGTCAAACGATTTATGCTTCCTCTGCTTGTTCTGTTGTGTCACAGGGAAGAATTTGACGAGGAAAAAGAACCTGAAGGAATGGTTCTCTCTGGATGGACACAATCTCCAGCTACCAACGGTGAGAGCGCATCAACATCAAACAATGAGAACGCCATTGATGCCACAGACAGTTCCTCTGGACCCGAGATTGTTACTAAGAAGAGAAGACTCTCCGAGACAAAGCCCGAGAATCATAAGAAAGAAGCAGAGAACGTCGAGAGTGAAGAGGATGATGATCTCGTGGAGATTGAAAATCCCATGATGGTGAGCAAGAAGAAGAAAAGAGTTGAATAGGCCTCTCTCTCTCTTTTTAAGCTCTGATCTCTAAAGCAGTCCTTTTCTTTTTTTAACCTATTTCTAACTTTCTTGAGTCATGAGAATTATGAGTATGAATTAGGGATTCTTTGATGGGGAAGAAATTACTCAGATTGTTAGATATTTTACTAAGACAGTGGTTCTTTGGAGGAGGAGGAGCTCAAGAACTCAAAAGAAAGCAATCTTTGCTTTCAGAGATTCACTTTTTTACTAACTGTAAGAGCTCCCTTGTATCTTAATTCTCGTTACCAAATTCTACAGTTTTCGTTTGGAAGAAGTCTCAACGTACTTTTCAGTTCATATATGATTTGTGGTCACACACATGTTAAGTAAAAGTAAAATCATTAGAGGAGGAATTTTATTCGACCAAAAAAAACATACACATAATATCATCAACTTGAAAATCTGTATTGTGTAACCTAAGTATCAACAACCTACAACATTGGAGGATGAGTAGATAAATGCATAGGAGTATTTAGTTACACATGCATTATCCACACCACCATAAATATACATTTCAAACACCCAAAAAGCAAAACTGACAAAAAAATAAAAACATCAAACCGAAAGAACAAAAAATATTAAAGACAAATTATACAACAAATCCGATAACCTTCTTTTCTTCTAACTCATCACCACACCGTGTTTGACAGATTCGTTTGGTGCAAAGTCTTGTGACACTTTATCTTCCGTTGAGATTAGCAAACTGAGTAAACATGGCGGTTCCAGAGTGTTCGTCCACGGCCGAGTCATCCTTGCCTTCACTCTGAGAAACCGGACGTTCACTTGCTGCTGCGGCGGTGGTGGTGGCTGTGACAGGTGGAGCCGCCACCGCAGTAGTAGCAGCAGCCACGGGCTTATCGGATTCAACCTCCTCGGCCTCAACTTTTCCCTGAGAAAAGGCTTCTTGAAGCTGAAGAGCATATTCTAAGTTCCACAACACATCTCCCATTGTTGGTCTATCAACACCGTATTCCGCTAAACACTTCTCTGCAGCCTCTGCAAACTTTTTCATGGATTCAGGATTGACAGTGCCAACGAGATGAGGATCAATGATCTTTTCGAGCAACCCTTTTTGTTTCCACTGCATAGCCCATTCAGCCAAGTTAACCTGTTCCCTAGGAAGCTGAGGATTAATGGCTGGTCTTGCACACAAAGCTTCTAGAAGAACGACACCGAAGGAGTAAACATCGGATTTGTCTGTAAGTTGTTGTCTTCTGAAGTATTCGGGGTCTAAATACCCGAAACTACCTTTCACGGCCGTACTTACATAGTTTTGTCCAAAGGCAACGTCTTTGGAGAGACCAAAGTCAGCGACTTTAGCAACCAAAGCTTCATCAAGGAGAATGTTCGTCGATTTGACGTCACGATGGATGATGCCCTGAGCTGTTCCTGTGTGTAAATAGTGAAGCCCACGTGCAGCTCCAATGCATATCTCGAGCCGTTGTTTCCATGTCAGAGGAGAAAGGTTTTTGCCGTAGAGATGGTCTCTGAAAGGGCCATTGGACATGTATTCGTAGACGAGGATCATCTCTGAGTTCTCGTCGCAGTATCCAATCAAGGAGACCAAGTGTCTATGTCTGAGCTTAGACAGCATTTGAATCTCTGTATGAAACTCAGTGATCCCTTGCTCCGACTGTGGATTCCCTCGTTTGATAGCGACTTGAGTTCCGTCGTCGATGGTTCCGATGTAAACGTTTCCGAATCCACCGACACCGATGATCTCTGATGCGTCAAAGTTCTTTGTGACTTCTTGAAGCTCTGAAAAGGAGAAATTCCTTCCGAGGCCAAGCGTGGAGTTGTACAAGTTGGATTTTTGAGAACCACCTTTGCTTGTCATGAAGGTACTGTCACCTGCGTGTATCGGAAGCAACCAAGAAGAGAAACTGTTCCTCTTCTGCCAATCTTGTGGCCTCTTCTTCCACTTGTAAACCATAGCTCCAAGGCCAATGAAAGCACCAAACATCATCACAAACCCTGCGGTTGCGACCATACCGTGCTTCCCCATGCCAGTGGTTCTGCCATCAACTCCAAACTCTCCATCAAGACTGTTCACAGAGTTGCTCATCTTCAGAACCTCGACTCCATTCAAGATGGCGTTTTTGGTGCCAGTGTCTTCTCCCAAGGGACCAATCTGGACCTGAAGCTCGGATTTCATAAGGGTCGAGTTCACCACAATGTCTTTGTAGTAAGGAGCAGAGAGATCTCCAGCTAAAGTGGACAAATCCAGCCCTGAAATAGCAGTCTTGCCGTTGACGTAAACGTTGAAGTAGAGGTCGTTGAGTGATTTGCTGACGATGTCACAGAAATGAAGACGGATAAGGTAGTGAAACGATGGGTTTGATGGGAAGCTCCACGTGACATTGAAGTTAGGATCAATGGTATGAGAATCAGCCATCTCTGCAGCTGTTGCATAAACCGTCTGAGGAGCAATCAGCGGTGTAACTCCAGGAGGATACTTGATCGTTGAAGGGTTTGTTTTGACGTCTTTAGCAAGATTCTCATCTTTCAAGTATGATTTGTCACATGTCCAGGTTCTTCCTAGTGTGTCGTTCTGAGGCGTGATCAGAGGACCACCGACATTAACCCTGTAAACCGGTTGGTACGCGTAATCAGACAGACCGGAGAAACCGTTGACAGGGAAAAGGGAAGTGGCTTGATCAGAGATGAGCTCGTCTGGAGCTGAGACGACTTCGATGGCGTTGATGAAAGCGGCGGATTCTTTCATGGGTTTGAACCTGAGGGAGAATTGAGCATCCGTCATGTTGACGAGGTACTCCTTCAAAACAACGGCTTGGTTATCATTGTTGTTGTGTGTGCTCAGCTTGAAGCTATGGAGCAAGACGTATTTCTCTGTTAAAACAGAGAAAGTTGCTTGTTGGAGATCGAACTTGTCGTTGGGGAAGGCGAAGAAATGGAGACGAACCCAATGCCAACCGGGTCGGGTCAAATGGAACTTGTAAATGGCTTCTTCACGGAAGATCCTCGCGGTTAGGTAAATGGGAGAAGGGAGTTTATCAGAAGGAGGGGCAGAGACTTGAATGTCGTCTTTGGATTCTATATACTGAACCGTCTCTGAGTCACTCTTAAAGACTCGACCTTCAGGGGTTTTGGATGACGACTTGGCTCCACAATCAATGAGAATGTCATCTGCCGGTTTGAAACCAGCGGTTGGGCCACCACCGATGGCAACCGATGAAGCTAGGCCGGTTAGGAAGAGGAGAAGGGTCAAGAGAAGAGCCATGAAGGGCCTGGAAAAAGAAGAAGAAGAAACTAAGACAGGACACAGAGGTATATTTGGTTCCTTTGTTATCTCCATCCCTCCTTCGTTGGGGGAGAGAGAAGAGAGAGAAGAATGAGGAAGAAAATGATAAGAAGAAACGAACCGAGATTGTTGGGATGCTTGTGGTTGAAGAAAGAGCATGAAGGATGAGTTGTTTATATGTGTGGCTAGATTTCTTATTATCTCTGGTTCTGCTCAAGTAAAGCTATAATTAGTGAATGTTTTATTTTTAGTAGTGAACTGTTGAATTGGCTTTAAGAGAATTTCGACATAAAGCCAATAACAAAAAAAAAAAGCAACTACAATGATTTCCCTATTTGAAGGAGAATGGAGAACTACCATGAACCAAATAGGAAACAGTCATGATTCCTTATTGAAACTAGCAGTTTATAACGACAATTAGATGAGTTAAGCATTATTACCAGCAGGGAAGACTTTTTCACTCTAAACTCAGGTGTCTACAAAGCTTGCCAGTGAACCACTGGGTCTTCTGCTGCGTCAACATTAGAGGATATGAGACAGTTTAACATTCTCCGAAAATGAAGATTAAAAGAGAGAAAATGTTTGTGTACCAATCGGCTATGTTGCATTTGTCTCAGGAATGTACAAATCCATGAGCAAGAATAGCGTAAGCATTGTAACCACAGGCCACAGCCACATAACAGAAACTTGAGAAGCCTATATGGTTGATACATCAGAATAAACGCAACAAGTCATAAGAATCCTCAGTTCCAAGTTCCACAAATATTTTAAAAAATAAAATTAAAAATCACATCTTGGAAACCAAATTCGCAAGCTTTCACACAAGATCAGCAGTTGAGAGACTTGGTAAAAATTGACACTAAATAACGAAGCAATCGAAATTCAAAAATTCAGACATACGCCAATTAGCTAACAGAAAAATTTCAAGATCGCATCTTTCGATGAATTTAGTATGCCATAACGTAACGCACGAAATTAGAAAAAAAGCCCACCGTTATCAGGAAATTTCTAACGGCAATCACTTTCAGTGGACACGAGACTTGGCTCAGGGCCATTCCCAAGGAGACGAGAAACGATGACGACGGCAAGATTTTCATATTCTGGCTAATCGGTATTTTCGATCTTAGACGCTATGAACCGGTTGATTCTCGGTTCGGTCCGATAACTAGCCACACTCCCTTCGGTTTAGATATAACCAAATGTAGTTGCTTGCTGTAGGGATTGTGATTTTGTGTTCAGACAAGATTTTCAAACCGTTTAATCAAGGTTGATTTTATTGTTTCATACAAGGTTTAAATATAACCGGCTGATTCTCGGTTCGTACAATGGAACCAGCGAATTCTCGGTTTTGGTTTGGTCGGATCACTGCAACCCACGCTAATTTAATCCATTCGGTTGACATGTATAACTGAATGAATGCAACCCTTTTTGTTAATTTTGTTTCTAATCAGCACCTATTTTAAATATAAAGTTTTTAATGGTGCAAGTATATTTAAAAGAAATTCGACTTTTCTTTTTAGTAAGTAAAAAGAGAACATTGATCAAAAACGACGCTCACATTCACACAAACTGAAAACCCATCAAATTAACTAGAAGCGAATAAAACATTTAAGTAGACGACATAATTGATATAAAAGCCCTAATGAAATTCAAGCGAGCTAGCGACTTATTCATGAAACTGAAACGACCAAACTTAACGCTGTTATATACAAAGACAATGTGAAGTGATTCGTCTAAATATATAGAGTGTTTCATGGGTGGTTGTGGTGGTTGTGGTGGCCGGGAAGTTTATCCTTGATCTTCTCAAGAAGACCCTTCTTCTCATGCGGTTGTTCAGCCGCCGCTCCAGTGGGTCCGGTGGTTGTGGCGGTGGTGGGTGTTTGGTCGTCCTTGTGCTTGCCGCTGCTGAACTTCTCTTTGATTTTCTCTTTTATTGTCTTCTTTCTCCTCCCTCCTTGTCCATCGTCCTCCTATTTCAAAATCATCATATTCTCGTTAACTTTTACGTAAATATTACATACAGATTATTGAACGTTAATGATCGAAACCTTCTACAAGATACAGAAACATTTTTACATAATCTTAGAAAATTTTCAATACAAGGGTTCTAATACATACAAAACATTTTAAAAACTCGCTTTCGATATTTAGGAAACTTTGTTCCTTTCAAAAAAATATATATATATAACTCTGTCAAATTATGCAAGAAACCAATCTCATCAATCTATACATGCATGAGAATCTCACCGAGCTAGAGCTGGATGAACTTCCGGACCGCCTAAGTTGCTCTCCAAGCGAGCCATGGTGTTGCTGCTCCGTGGCAATGGCACCAGTACCTGCTGCTGTGGCGGCAGTTGCACCGGTGACAGTTGCACCGGTGACCCCTGCCGCGGACGTTGGGTGTTCCGCAATGACGTCGCCGGTAATACTCTCTTTGTAATGAGGATGAGGAGTAGAGCTGGCGACTCCGGTTAGGTGCACCGGGTTACCGAACTCATCAGTGAGCTGTACCGGATTCCCATGTTCATCGGTTAGATGGATTGGGTTTCCTCGTTCGTCCTTCAAATCCGCCATTGTAAGCAACCCTTCTTATTATATTCCTTTTGTTTCTTCTATGCTTTTGATCGAGTGATAATATATTCTCTCAAATGCTTCTTAGAAAAGACTATACGTTTCCGGTCGAACAAGTGTGTGTATATATATTGTAACATGTTCATCTGCATGGTTATGAGACGTGCCGAGTTTATGTGAATTGTTTTGCCACGCATGGATAGGTAAGGAGTACCACGTGTTATGTGTGTGCTTTTGATACGAATACGTCACGAATCCGACATAATAATAACGTTTTTCTTTTTGATATATTCGATAGAACAACGTTATCATCTACGGTGTTTTGTACGTTATATGCATGTGGACAGATGTATTGGATTTGATCAAGGACGTGGAACCGCTACAAACATATAACTTGGTCGGTGTTCGGAGTTATAATATCTTGATGCGTTTAAGTCCAAAGGTTACAAGCTTGGTGGTGCAAAAAGCATATTAAACAAACGAACCTTGGATCATAATGCAATCTATTTGATGAATCGTTCTTCATATTATTATAATTTCTCAACAAACCATCTTTAGTATTATTACCGAGTGCAGAGAGTTTGTTTCTCCATGTCTACCATTGGTTATTTGGTCCTAGCCACATGGAAATACTATTATCCAATATAGCTTGGAAAATAGATTACATCAGATCATTGGTTAGTTTGTCGTCTTTACAAAAAAAAATAATAATAAAATAGATAGACCGAAGCTATATTCGTTGTGATTGAGTGTACTCTCCACCATTCTTGAAAATTCTCAAACAACTTGATCAGCGCTTTAGAATCGCTCTGAAATCTTATTTTTTCAACATCAAAATTGTTTAAACAGTTCTTACTACAAAGATTGTTATTATAAAATTCCCTAATTCTTTTTGTTACAATTTTTTTTGGTTATTTATTGGTTTTTATTAAGTACTGTTAGGATTGGTAATTAATTGAAACATTTGTATAGATTAATTGGACGTCTACATTGTAGTATAAAAAGATTCTATTAAAATATATTCATAAATTCAAAGAACAGTTTGTAGAAGACTAGAAGTATTAAAGCATTCGTTTCTCAAAAAGAAAAAACGGAAATGGAGAGCAAAACCCATCGATTCAATAAACCCAATGTACAGCCTCGAAAGCCAGATCCATTTTTCCTTATACATTAAAATTATTATATTTACAAGTGTGAAAATTTGGGAGTGCACAAACAAAAAAAAAGGAAAAAGAAAGAAAGTTTCTTTTTTTTTTTTTACGTCAAAGAAGAAAGATTTTGTAGAAGACTTGTGAGACATTCTATAACATACACAAAGAGATGTGTAAAGTTGGTAAGTATCCGCAACGTTGACTTCGGCCCTAGCTGCGAATCTGAAACAGGATTCAAGAATCATAAGATTTAACATATGACTTTATCATAAATGATGCTTGTAGAAAGAGAGAGAGATGCTTACAGTTTCAAACTTTGGTAAATTTGGTCCAAAAGAAGCCTTTCTTCCTTAAAGAGACGGCAGAATGGTTCTCTTTCGGGGATTTAAGACTATTGCTTCTGGACCCGAAAGAGAAGTGTCGTGCAAGAAATGGCTTTGGGGAATAACTTCTTAAGCTTGAACTCGACACCAGCTTCGGGACTTTACCTTTGTGTCCAGTACCGCTTGCTACTGCTGCTCCTGCCTTGTGGCTGTGATCAAACATGACAAAGTCATCGCTGTCCACAACCCGGTTTCTTAGTCTCTTGTTGTGTTTAGCTCTCAAATCCAAATCTGCCCTTAATGCTTTCTCCGACAGCTTGAGTGTTTTTTTCTCACCCAATGTGCAGACGGGACATGGAGGGTCGAATTTGTCAATTTCAGGTGTCATCTGTTCTAAACATTCAGAATGATAGGCATGCCCACAAGCCAGAATCGCAGCAACAGAGAGCTCGTTAGTGGCAAAGATCTTTTGGCTACTCAACAACGATTTCTGAGCCAAGGATCTAGAGCAAGCACCACAGGTTGGCTGATCATTGGACTTTCGGTTTCCTAGATGGTCTATCTTGTCACGTCGAAGCCCTAAGCATTCGTTGTCATAAGAGCAAGACTCTCTGCGAGAATAAGCCATCATTTCGGAGAAGGCTTGCATGGACCAACCGTCAGATGGCCCAGAATGAGATTCATTTCCCAGCCTCTCTTCAGTTGCTGAGCTTCTGCTCGGTGATGTAAATCCAAATATTTGACCATCTGAGACTTGCTTTGATAGACGAGCGCGTGGTGTCAACTTCAGTGTCGATGAACTTGCAAGTGGCATTGGCAAGTGGCTATGGGACGATAGTGGTGATGTCGAGAAGGATGATGGTTGAGAAGCCAATGACAGAGACCGTTTTGCAGGAGATCGATAAGAAGCAGGGTTCTGGGCGATCTACGTAAGTAAAATAGAGGTTATATTAACAGAGGATACATGGCAGATATATAGATAGCAGTGAAACGAGCTTTTTACCTGTTCAGAGACGGTGTCAATGGATGCAATTCCTGAAAAAGATTGATCTGCCACAACCAAAACGTGATGTAATAGCATGGAAAAGTCATAGTTTTAAAGGTCAAGATGGACGGATATCAATAAAAAACAAACCAAGAAGCAAACAAGAAAAACAATTTATGTCAACAAACATATCAATGTCTTCTCATGAACAGGTTCAATAGAAAAGTAGTCCTAAGTTCCAAGCGGGTCACAACAAAGGTACACATTTTTCTCTCTACTCTACAGTTTCTGACAGATTAAACAGGTTTTGCCAGTAAGCAACAAAAATTTGCTGCATAGAAATAATATATCTAAAAAGGCTGAGATTTTTTTTTACCCGAAGCAGGAGACTTGTGCCACGACAGGGTCTGGAAATTGTTCAGAGGGGAACCTTCTGATGATACAAATGCAGATTCGGATTTGACATCAGACCCATCGTTACGACTAATCCCATCAGATAACCAACTTAGAGACGTATCTTCTCCGGCCACTCGCCTTCTATTATCCCACCGAAAACTCCAATTTGGAGAATACCTCGCATTGTTTCTTTGCAAATTCTCGACTGCTGATGTATTAGGCTCTACCATTTTGTCTCGAGAAGCAACACAACAAGCATTCCCCATAACTACTAACTAAGCACCGCACAAAGACACTCCGGTTAGATCTTTTGGCGCATGAAACCACAGTAGAACACCTCAAAAACCTTTAAGAGACAAAAAATCAAATATTTCAGAAACTCAATCAGAATCACTATAAGTCCATAATAACCCAAAGGGAGTAACTAACGAAGGTTACTTGCATTCAACACCATCGATAAGAGCTACGAGAGCTTACCAATTATCTACGCAATAACTTAAACTGGCGATTTGCCATGGCGAAAAGAAAGGAAGTTCGAAGTAGCAGCCATGGAAAACTAACAACTATCAATACAAGGTTTGGGATCAAATAAGAGAGAGAATCAAATCAAACAATTTTGCTGCCCACTAGTCAGTGAACTTTTTCACGACTATCTTCACTAAGAAAAATCCAAATAAGAGAATTTTTCTCAGGACACCAAAAATAGCAATTGAATCATAGGGTCGCATAACTAACACTAACCAGATCCGAGAATATGGCCAAGTAACCAACAAGCCAGGTTGTAAATTCCAAAATAGAAACAAAAACCCTAATATCGGCACCAACACTCAAAAATCTAGAAGATTACAGTAGAAACAGCAATTGAGCAGATGTGACGAGAGTTACGAACACCGAACCTGCTCTCGGAAGTCGAAAAACGTCGCCGGAAAGATAAATCAAAGACGGCTTCACATAGGGAGAGCGAGAGAGAGCGGTGGATTTTGTGGAGTGAGAATGGAAAACGAGTAATTAGCACTTTGCTTTGTTCCTCCTTTCCTAGATAGAGAGAGAGAGAGAGCGAAAGAGACGAGTACGAGTCTTTTCTGACGGTTTTAATTAACGCCGTTATTATCCGATTGGTGTGTACCGGTTAAGGATCCCAAAACCGTACCAAATTAAAAGTTTGAGAATATGTTATGTTAAAAATTTTGTTTTAAATAAAACTAGAAATACTGTATTTCATAAAAATTTCAATGTATTAAACTCGTTCACCTGAATAAATATATTCTTTAGATGTTGGATTAGTAAATGAACCGATTGATTGGTCTTCGGTTTAATAGAACCGAAGAAACATGACGGTTTGACTTATTGCTCTGCCGACGTGACACCGTTAGTTTAAGCGGAATTAAGTGACGTACGGGGAACGGTGTCACGTCATTGTGACAAAAAAAAAGCGAATAATTGACAGTCAATATATACGAAGTGACGTCGTTAAATGGAAGTTATACATATAAAAGTAAAGTTGGGGTGCCAAATGAAAACTTAATATCTTTGGAAGGATTAAAATAGGGAATCTTTGGAACTTATCTGCATGTTATGTTATACAGTACACGCTTGGAGCTTTGTTTGGCCAACGCCAAAATATCCAAGTGAATACGACGCGAAACAAACACGCGTAATATAGTATACTTTAAGAAACAAATAAATTATAATTGTTATAACACATATCATATATGGACTCTTATACCGGCCCATTAGGCCCATCAGGGCATTGTACTTAACCTAGATTCCCTATGTACTCTATATATACATTCCAGTGATTAATAAAGTTTCTAAGTTTTCACAACATGTTATCAGCACGATAAGACTCTCTGAGCGAAAAACCCTAATAAATTCGGCCACCACCAAAACCCTAAAAGCAAGTCGAAACTTAAAAGACGCATATCTTCCAAACCGTGAGGAACCAGAAGACGATCTACATATCAAATCGAAGCCCTCGACGAGACAAATCTACTGAAAAAAGCTTGCATCTGCTCCCTCTATTATATAACCGGTCCCATCTCTCTCCAAACCTAACGTGGTAGTTTCCCATCATAGGGCTTTCTATCTATAGATTGAGCCATTACCAAGGATCTAATTCGTTCAGAACTCAGTTGACTGCTTCTATAGATAAGGCGGAGTGTCCTTGGCTCAGCATTATAGCACATAGGGCTTCGGCGCTACTACAGCGCTTCGCTAACTCGAAGCGTGAAAACCGTTTGTCGATCCAACGTCGGACGCGCCCTCACGCACACTTACAGTACACGACGATCAACCAAAAAAAACAAAAACCAGATCCGAGTTTTCCTTCTTCAACCAGCAGCTTCTCCAGTTTTGGTGATCAATCCTTGGAATTTGTAGCGGCTAACTGAGGTCTATTAGCTCCCAGTTTCATTAGCCTGTCAGAAATCCAAAGGTGGAAAAGGTATCTTCTAAAACTGAGAGCCATAGAACCTGTTGTTTAAACACTTCAAAACCCTATAAAAAAAAAAATCGATCTCTAATTGATTGAAAGTGTTTGATACTCTGATGATTGATTGATAACTTGTTGATTGATTGTTTAAATTACAAGTTTATGCATGTTCAAAGGTTTTAAACTCGTTTTATAAAACCCTAATCTACAAAAACCTAACAACCGTTTTTGGCCATGTTTATGGCATAAACCTATTCGATTTTCTTCATGTTTAATAAGCTTGTTGCAGCTTATTTGATTGTTGATTCTCTTGCTTGAAACACTTGATTGAATAAACTAAGAAAATCAACCCTAAATCCTAAGCTTGATTCACGATTTTGTAATTTTCAAAATCGTAAGTCATAATGCTTAAACCCTAGTCCTTTTCACGTGATTTCTTTGTTGTCCTTGTGAAATTATTAAAATCATCGACCACAGATCCTATAGATCTCGAAATCACATCCAAAATATGTTTTCCAAACCGTTAAAACCCTAGATAAAACCCTAATCATATTCGGCTCCCCTAGGGTTCCTCCTAAACCGCCTAAAACCGGCTAAACCTGGTTCTCATTAACCGAAATTATATTCGGCTTTAACCGATTAAATCACAGCTATTAAACCGACATCATGTTCGGGGTAACTAAAACCATACCCTTTTAAAATTTACTATTTCCGAGAAAGTTCCCTCTAATAGAAAGTTTCCTCATATAAAAACTTTCCTCATATAGAAATTTTCCCGGCATAGAAACTTTCCTCATTTAGAAAATTACCCAAATTAGAAACTTTCCAAATTTAGAAACTTTCCTAAAATATAAATATTCTCAAAATAGAAAGTTTCATCATCAGCATTCAAAATTTTCTCAAAACAATCCCTAACAAAATCAATCTCATGTTTCAGATGTCAAACATTCAGAAATGTGAATTCGAGGCCCTTCACGTCTCCGGGGATAACTACCTCGAGTGGGTCCTAGACATGCGCTTGTTCCTTGCATCGAAAGAACTCGATGCGTGTATTACCGACGGTAACACCGCATCCCGTAAGGGACAGTCTCAGGCGATATGTCACATACGCCATCATCTGGCCCCGAGCCTTAAGCAGCAATATCTCACTCTTGAGAATCCACTTGAATTGTGGCAAGCGCTGAAAAAGCGATATGACCATCAGAAAATGGTCCAGTTGCCTCAGGCAGATTTCGACTGGAAGAACCTTCGGTTCCAGGACTACAAATCCGTAGATGATTACAACAACGAACTCTTTCGTATTGTTGCCATCCGGAAACTCTGTGGCGAGGATGTGACAGATAATGATCTCCTCGAGAAAACATTATCCACATTCAGCACAGAGAATGTTGTGCTCCAACAACAATACCGTGCAATGAAACACACATTGTACGAAGACTTGTTGTCCTGTCTTCTCCTCGCTGAGAAGAATAACCAGCTGCTTATGAGGAACAGCGCTATGAGGCCCCCGGGATCGGCTCCTGTCCCAGCTTCTCGTCAAGAGTCCTACCATGTTCAACCCGATAGATCCTCAGATCACCGCCGTGGACGTGGTAATGGACGTGGTAATGGCCGAGGACATGGACGTGGAAGACGTGGACGCGGACATGGTCGTGGCAACCGACCTAACCTCAGTTATGGTCCTGGTCGTGGTCGAGGCATCACCAAGCCGACCCGCCACACCAACCCCGATCACTCTGCTTGTACCAGATGTGGGATGTTCAACCACCCAACAAAGCAATGTCGCACCCCCAAGATCCACTGCGATCTATACCAGAAGTACGGAAAAGCTCCTGCTGAAGCCAACATGACTCAGCCAGTCGATGCTGCTAACCTGGAAGGTGACGACCTCCTTGATGATGAGAACACCACAAACGAGCAGACCGACCCCATGGACTATGAAACAGCTGATCTCCTCGATTAATTCAATCATCTGAAACTCTGATACAATTTGATTTTGTTCTTTATTTTTCATTTTGGGATTTGTTTCATTTTTTTTTTCCATTTGCCTTTATTCTCAGACAATGCTTTACTTTATGATTTATCACATTTTCTGAATTCCTCAATACTGGATTCTATCTTCTATTCATAATGAAGCACACCAGCAAATGGAAACCATAGTCGTAGATAGTGGATCCAGCCACACTATCTTAAGAAACAAAAGTTACTTCATAAACCTAACCTATCAAACCGCAAATATTAGCACCATCGCGGGTCCCTCAAACCTTATCGAAGGATATGGCCATGCCTATGTGTTGCTATCAAATGGCACACAACTTGAAATACCAGATGCTCTATATTCTCCTAGTTCGAAGAGAAATCTTCTGAGCTTCAAGGATATAAGACAGAATGGTTTCCACATAGAAACCCAAGGTCAAGGGAACAAAGAATCCCTCCTAGTCACTAAAACCGTAGACGGCCATAAACAAATCCTCGAAACCATACCCGCGCTCTCTACTGGACTTTACCATGCTAAAGTCAGTATGATTGAAGCTAATACCACTCTCAAAGCCCGGTTTACTGATTATACTATTTGGCAGGACCGGCTCGGTCATCCCGGTGCAAATATGATGCGTAAACTAATTCAAAACTCTCAAGGGCATACCCTCAAAGAAAACCGAGCTTATCCTCAACACCTCATGTGCACAGCTTGTTCTCAAGGCAAATTGATCACTCGGCCTTCACCAGTTAAAATCTCTAAACAAACACTTCATTTCCTAGAAAGAATCCAGGGCGATATCTGTGGACCTATACATCCATCTTCCGGACCATTCCGGTACTTCATGGTCCTTATAGACGCATCGACCCGTTGGTCATATGTTTGTCTCTTGTCCTCTCGGAACCAAGTCTTCGCTAGGTTCTTGGCCCAAATCATAAAATTGCGGGCCCATTTCCCTGACTTCCCACTAAAGACTATCCGCCTTGACAATGCTGGTGAATTTACCTCACAAGCATTTAATGACTACTGTATGGCCATGGGGGTAACCGTGGAACATCCTGTAGCACATGTCCATACTCAAAATGGATTGGCTGAATCATTCATTAAACGCATTCAATGGATAGCTCGACCATTACTCATGAGATCAAAGCTCCCGGCCTCAGCATGGGGACATGCAGTATTACATGCTGCTGAACTCATACGCATCCGGCCATCTAGTGAACACAAATATTCCCCATCCCAACTACTCTCGGGTCATGAGCCAGACATCTCCCATCTCAAAACATTTGGGTGTTCAGTATATGTACCCATTGCTCCACCACATCGAACCAAAATGGGACCTCAAAGAAGGATGGGAATATATGTTGGTTTTGACTCTCCCACCATCATAAGATATCTCGAGCCAACCACTGGAGATCTCTTCAAGGCCAGATATGCGGATTGCCAATTCGATGAATCGGTATATCCCTCTTTAGGTGGTGAGACAAACAAGCTGGTCAAAGATCTTTCATGGAATCAAACATCATTAAATTGGCAAGATCCTCGGACTCTAGAATGTGATTCAGAGATCCAAAAGATTATTCATTATCAAAAGCTAGCTAATCAATTGCCAGATTCCTTTGCTGACCCGACCAAAGTAACCAAATCGTACATCCCAGCTTGTAATGCACCAGTACGAATAGCTGTCCCAACGGGACAGACCCAAGTTGCTACAGAGTCTGCACCACGTCTCAAACGGGGCAGACCTCTCGGTTCCAAAGATAAGAATCCCCGGAAATCAAAGAAAGGTGCAATAACCGAAACCGGGATTCCTGCAATATCAGACATAGCCGCGGCTGAGACTCAATCTAATGAACCCTCAATGGAAGTTCGGGACGCCGAATCTCCAGGTTCAGAAGATAACAATGAGATCTCCATCAATTACAATATGTCCGGAATACAATGGAATCGAAAAGAAGTCGACTTAAATGCACTCTTTGCATACAAAGTAGCACTTGATGTTGCGCTCACGCAAGAGGATCTAGAACCCACATCAATAACACAGTGTACACATCGAACAGATTGGCTAAAATGGAAAGAAGCCATAAACGTGGAGTTAAAGAGTCTCAAACTCAGAAACGTGTTCGGTCCGATCATCCGGACCCCATCACACATCAAGCCAGTGGGCCACAAATGGGTCTTTGTGCGCAAAAGGAACGAACTCGGTGAAGTCGTTCGATACAAAGCACGGCTTGTAGCACAAGGATTCTCACAGAGACCCGGAATCGATTATGAGGAGACTTATTCTCCAGTGGTGGATGCAACAACATTCCGATTCCTCATAAGTCTGGCCATAAGAGAAAATCTTGATCTGCGGTTAATGGATGTTGTAACCGCATATCTCTATGGGCCCCTGGACAACGAAATATATATGAGACTCCCAGATGGCATTGAACTAAAAGACAAAAATGCATCTCGAGATCAATACTGCATCAGGCTGAACAAATCCTTGTATGGACTGAAACAAAGTGGGCGTATGTGGTACAACCGCCTCAGCGATTACCTCATCAAAGAAGGCTACAAAAATGACCCCATCAGTCCATGCATCTTCATCAAGAAGTACTCAAACAAAGGATTTGTAATCATAGCAGTATACGTGGATGATCTAAACATCCTCGGAACATCTGGTGAGATCTCCCAAACAGTCGACTGCTTAAAAGCAGAATTCGAAATGAAAGACCTAGGCAAAACAAAGTACTGTTTGGGATTACAACTTGAGTACATCAAAGGAGGAATCCTTGTGCATCAATCGGCTTATATCGAAAAGGTACTCAAGCGATTTAATATGGACCAAGCTCACACATTGACCAGCCCAATGGTAGTTAGAAGCTTAAGTGATGACCCTCTTGGTCCCAAAAAGGATGATGAAGAAATCCTTGGTCCTGAAAAGCCATACCTCAGTGCTGTAGGAGCGTTAATGTATCTGGCTAGTCACACTAGACCAGACATATGTTTCGCCGTGAACCTCCTCGCTCGATATAGTTCATCTCCAACTCAGAGGCACTGGAACGGTATAAAACATCTCCTAAGATACCTTCGAGGTACTCAAGACTTAGGACTCTTCTATACTAACCAAAATAAAGATGGGTTAGTCGGCT
Organism: Eutrema salsugineum; assembly: GCF_000478725.1. Classification (NCBI taxonomy): domain Eukaryota; kingdom Viridiplantae; phylum Streptophyta; class Magnoliopsida; order Brassicales; family Brassicaceae; genus Eutrema; species Eutrema salsugineum. The sequence continues at coordinate 254,712 of NW_006256867.1, forward strand.
TCGCCGATGCAGGATATCTATCAGATCCGCACACTGCCAAGTCTCAAACTGGCTACGTTTTTACGCATGGAGGAACAGCCATCTCTTGGAGATCAATGAAGCAGACACTCACTGCCACTTCATCAAACCATGCTGAAATCCTAGCCATTCATGAGGCTAGTAGGGAATGCGTCTGGCTGCGCTCCATGACTCAGCACATCCGCAGAGATTGTGGTATGGACGAAGACACACAGCCCACGGTGATGTATGAAGACAACGCGGCATGCATAGCTCAGCTCAAGGAAGGATATATCAAAGGAGATCGGACGAAGCACATTCTACCGAAGTTCTTCTCAACCTCAGACTGGCAGAAGGACGGCACTCTCAGCGTTCAGCAGGTCCGATCCAGTGAGAATTCAGCTGATCTCTTCACCAAATCATTGCCTACTTCAACACACCGGAAGCTCGTCAAACAGATAGGAATGTATAGACTTAGAGATCTGCAGTGATGCTACAATCAGGGGGAGTAATGTGTGTTGTACTCTTTTTCCTTCACCATGGTTTTGTCCCACTGGGTTTTTCCTGGTAAGGTTTTAATGAGGCAACATTCCCCAGCGTATTATCGAAATCCCGATTGAGTAGCTGACCCGGTTCACTCGTCCAAGGGGGAGTGTTATAACACATATCATATATGGACTCTTATACCGGCCCATTAAACCCATCAGGGCATTGTACTTAACCTAGATTCCCTATGTACTCTATATATACATTCCAGTAATTAATAAAGTTTCTAAGTTTTCACAACAGTAATAAGCACTAGTGTTCTGAACAATTATTATTTTAACCCGGCAAGCTCAATACAGAGTTTACAAGGTGTGAATCAATTTATAAATTACAACCATTACATATAAATATCAAAAACATGATGCAATCTAACAGAAACAGTGAAATTTGAGTGTTCAGTTTGGATATAATGCCTTTGTATTTTTCTTCACATCAGTCGCATACATTTTTATTTTTATTTATTTCAATTAAAAGACTCAAAAAAATTGCAACCAAAACATCAGAAACTCCGATTTAATAAGTTCGGTTGATCTATTGATGAATCATCTACACAGGACAAAAACTTTGACCTTCAAAAACAATCTCTACAAAACTGAGGAACATAATAACAAAGGACAAATCCAACTTTCAACCAATAGCAAAAGAAAAAGAAAAAATAAATTATGGTTTGTCTGTTTTCTGCTGCGTCCAATGACGGGTGATCGGAGTTTCAAGACGTCGCCTTCGAAGAACCTCCGGTGTCCAGTTTCACGGCGGATTTTTCTTGACGCAAGCTACTTCCTCTGGTGTACGGCTTCTTAGCACCCTTAAAAAGAAAAACAGATTCCCAGTCCAAAAAATTACAATGTTTTTTTCAAATTTTATATTTTGGTGCTCAAGATTCAAAGCAATAATCTTCAATCTAAAACCCAATGATCTTTTCTGTTATGTTTTGAGTTACGAACCCTTTTGTTTTTGCTCACCTGGAAGATCGTTCCAAGTTTCCTCAGTCCTGTGGCTCGTGCTCGAAGGACATCCTTCGAAACACTTGGATCTTTAAGCACCTGTGTGTTTGTGAGAGAGAGAGAGAGACAAGACAAATAACAGTTATTAATTACTTATTACTACAGAGATGTTCATGTAATGTACAAGATGAATCTTAGTATCTTACAGATTGGCAGACATGAGACAGAGTGGATTCGATGTCGAGAACATTGATTTGCCAAAGAGATTGAAGCAAAGCATCCATTTTAGCTTCAATGGCTTTCTGAATATGCTCCTCTTTGTGCTCTCCTTGGTGTTCATTTAACTTGTTCACTTCATCCTGTAACTGAAGTAACGAAACCGCACCTATACAGATCATCGAGAAACAAAAATCATCCAAAGTAATCTTCGGTTTAGAAAACCAAAAGATTCCGGTTATCTGCAGTTTCTTTTACTTACCAGAAGCAGCCATCACTTGAGATTTCATATGGTGGCCTTTGTCACGCACCCATTCAGCTAAGAACGGCACTTTCATAAATCGTTTGTCTTTCCCGATTTCTTTAGCGGCTTTTCTTGTGTAAATGTAGCCAATTGTATGCATCATCGCCTCACCGAAACCTGAACAGTCAATAGCAAAAATTATGAAAAAAAAGATCTTTTCGGTTTCTATGAAGTTTGCACCTTTCTTGTCTCTTAGGAGCCAAAAGACCTTCTTTTACAGGTAAATGAAAAATTGTGGAGGGTTTTTTTACCAGCAGAAGAAAGCCGCTTTGCCTCTTCATTTGCCCATTCGATAAATTCATCGCTTCTTCCTTCCACAAATGGTTCGAGTTTGTTTTTCAACGTAGCTGCAAGCTTGTCTTCCCTCTCCTTCTGCAGAGCCTGCACACATTTCCCACGTTTATATACATAGAGAAAAGCAAACATCTAAGGCATTAAACAGAACTATAAATATATATATATATATATATATATGTAGAGGCAAACTAATGTACCTTGATCTTGTCTTGCAGCATTTGCTTTCTGATTTCAGGCTCATATGATTCTAAATCGGCTTCGATAGATGCCAAATAAGCGAGTGCAAGCTGCCCAACGTATTCTTCAAAGACTTCGCTTCCGAATAGCATACCAAATACAGCTGCAGGATCAACCATTGCATCCCTGAAAAAGAAAAAAAATTAAAATCATTCTCAACTAAAAATGGTAGATACAGAGTTTTTTTTTTTTTTTAAAAAGAGACCAAACACTTACTGTTGAACACCTTCTTTGCCATATTTGTCATAAGCTGCTCGCTTCTCCGGATTGCTCAAAACCTGATAAGCCTCGCCTAATACCTTTTCATTACACAACCGTTCAAGAAATGTGAGAAACCCAAGAGACAGTAACAATGTGACAAAAACACCTAATCATCTCTTAATTAATTCACCTGAAAGTTTTTAGCAGCTTGAGGATCTCCAGGGTTCTTGTCTGGATGAACTTTCCTTGCCTGAATTGAAATCAAACTACATAAGGATTTGATTTGATTTGATGATAAGATAAACAAAAACTAAAAAGGAAAATGACTTACTTTTAAGTAGTAAGCCTTTTTAATCTCAGCCTCTGAAGCATCAGTTTTGACGCCTAAGATCTCATAATACTCATTCTCCTTCACCATACCTTGTGAAACCAAACACAAATCAAGACGAAGTTTTTGTAAATTCGATCGCAATTATAAGAACACGCTTGAATGGTTTAAATGTGTACGGAAATGTTTTTATGATTTATTTTCCCATTTCGGCATTTCTCTTGTGGCTAGCGGGAATAAACAACGATCATCGAAATTCCAGATCTTTCATTTAAAAACCCAGAATTAAGGATCAAAATTTGGGAAAACCAGAGTCGCGAGATCATGAATCTAGACATAAGAACAGAGCGAAAGGCAGAAACTTACTGGTCGTGCAGATTTGTAAATGGGGGCACAAATCGATCTCTCGTCGAGAAAAATTTTGGTCTTTAATAAGAAGACGAGTAAGAAGAATATATACAACGTGTAAACAAAAAAAAAAAAAAAAAGAGAAGGTTTTGGTGCTGTTTCTCTAGTTTCCTTGTAAAGAAAAGGGACAAGCATTGATTCGGTTACGAAGAAAGTCGAAACGTGTGACCGTGTCCGAACCGTACACGTGTCCGAGAATCTTCCTACTGAACCGTGTTTTTGGTTTCTGATATTACGAGGAAAATCTGATGCTTGAGCTTTTTCAATGTTTGCGCCGGCGAAGCTTCTACCAAAGGGTATATAAATCTTTTTATCAAACCGCCATCTAAACGCTAAACAGACTTAATTTGGTATAAAAAAAAAAAAGATTGGCGTTTCAGGAGAATCGAACTGGGATCTAGAGCTCTCCAAAACAGACAGAAATCACTACGCCGTAGATGCTTTTGTTGAAGCTGTATTTTTTCTTTAAAGAAGAGCATCCATCTATCTCCCCTCATCTTCTCGATCGTTGGAACCCTAGTTTCTGTGAGCGTAAACCCTAGGGACTACGATTCTACGATTCACTGAATTTTTTCGAGATTTCAAGGTAAATGAAGTCTGCGATTCTCTTTCTCACCGAAATTTTTGAAATTTGTTAGGATAACTTTGCTTATATACCTATATGAGAAACCAGAGCCTTCTAATTCATTTTGTGCTTATTGGAAAACCAGTCAGCCAAAACACAAATTTGCGCTAGAATGTTTTGATTATGTTTCACAATGACTAAAATCGGAAACCCATTGCTCTGGATCAATTTCTAATATTTTTCTTGCCAAGATTTTGTTGCAAAGTGTTCTTGATTCCGTGATTATTTGGTTAGTAACTTAAGTAACAAACTATTACTATTTTGATATCTCTTAAAACATATCTCATTGATCTAGAAATTTCTCAACGTGGTTCTAATTGTTAATAAGATGCTAATGGTGGTCAATCCTTTTGTCTTCTATCAAATGGTCATGCCAGCTTAGCTTCTTCTAAGGACTGAGAGAGTGTGTTGAATCATAAACAGGCTCATGGATATATATTTCGATGACAAATCCTCGGATCTTGCTGCAACTGCTGGTGGGTTTTATTTTATCGTTAAAGCACTATAAGATCATGAGTTTACTTTTTTTTAACTGAAATGTGGACAGCTAGGGCTGGTGCAAAGTTTAAGCCAAATCCTAGACAACGGTTGAGGAAGCAAGCCTCTGTTTCTACATCCCGAACACTCTCTACCGATGCCAGTGATACGCCTGCATTTCTTGATGATCCCATAACACAAGCTACAGAAATGTTGCTACCAGAGGTGTGAGCATTTACTTACAGTTTCTGACACTGATGTGTCTTCTTTGCTGTGACCTGGAACTAATTTTGCAATAACCTATGCTCCTCTCAGGAAGAAGAAGAACTTGTAGACATGGAAACTTTTAACATTGTACAGGAGGGCAGCAATGCAAATGGTATGTGAGAGAATGATAGCTTAAAACTGGATCTATATTGTAGTTTACTGTCTTGTAATCTCTTTCTCTGCGTCTAGGCCAACATACTGAAAAGCTCAAACCAAAGCGGAAACTCCACGGCAATGTGATTGAAGAACAGAATCACGGTGTGAACAAAGAAGCATGTGAGCCTCATCACTCTACTGAAGAGATTGTTGATTTATCAACAGGCCCTAGTGATACTGTGAATGGGGATGAGCCAAGAGATGAAGCTATCATTATGAATGCTAACTCTTATGCAGATTTACATGAAGAAATATTTCCCCAAGTTTCTCAAAAAACGGTAACAATATTTTAGATAACATTTCCACTTAGGATGTTAAGTGGCCATATATGTTATTGTAATCCTTTCCTTAGGTTCCTGAGATGGCTGCCAGAAATTCTTCTCGTGGATTGGAACACGAGGACCGGGTTGAATCTGCTAGTAGCAACACAGTTGCAGGAGAAAATGGTTGTATTGCAGAAGAACAATCTGGAAGAGAAAGAAATGTGCGCAAGTCAAGGAGAGCTGAAGCAGAGAAAAGTAGAGCTGCTCAAAAGCGGAAGAAAACCAGTGACGAACCAAATCAATGTAGCCAAGAACCTCAGAAGAAGAAGTTCAAGCATTCTACTCCTCGACAGAAGAGAACATGTAACTGCAACTTCTTACTTAAGTATCATGCTGTAACTGACTCTTTCATTGTGTTGATTTCTGTTTTGCTTTTCTCTCTCTCTCTCTTTTCATCTACCTGTGGAGAAGGAATTACTTGAAATCCCTGATGATGAAATCCGATTCTTGCCTATTAAAGACTTGCTCCGGCTTGTTGATTATAAAGAATGGTTAGAGGTAAGACACCCTCTTTTATCATTTTTGGATGACATTATCTGCATGTGTTGCTGTTACTATTCACTGGGCCTGACCTGAATGATTCAGACAAGAAATATTATATGAAGTAGATCTTATGGAACTTTCTAGCTATAGGTATTGGCATTGATATTTATTTGTTCATATGCAGAAAAAGGAAGCAAAAAGAAGAGAAGGATCTCAGACCCAAGAAAGGTACGCATTTCGTTTTTCAGCTTTTCTTGTTTGTATTTGCAAGAAAAAGTGAGAGTCACCCGATGTTTTAGATTTTTTATTTCATTTGCTTAAGTGTTTCATGCAGTACTAGCAAAGCATCTGATAACAAGTGTAGAACCGGTGAAACAGAGACTTGTGTAGCACACAATAGAATTGCAAAAACCTTTTGCCTTTTATTAGAAATCGCTTAGACAATCTATTCAAGATCTGTCTAATCAGAATTACACGACTTTGCTTAATAAGCAACTCGACACTGACCAATTCCTAATCTACCCAAGTATAACACAACAACAGTTGTGCTGCACACACTTAGAACACTCACCAAGAAACCTAATGCTCTCTCTAGTTTTCTTGTGAACTCTCTCAATAATTCTTCTAAAGTGCTAACCCAATCCCTAGGTTAGACTCCCGTATATATACCACTTTGCATTACACAGCTAGTGAATATACACTTTCCTTTTGTTGAGATCTTCTATGATTCTTCAGTATCAGATCTTCCAAATATCCTTTCATCGCAATCCTGCTTGCTCCTCACGAAATCTCCTTGAGTCGTCCAATCAGTTACTGCCACGTCACTCCCACAAAGCTCTTCTGTCCACGTCATCTTTGTGTGTCACACACCATCCAAAACTTGGATCTTACATTCTCCCCCTTTTTGTCTGAATGTGTCAATTCAAGCTCCCTGCAAGAACCATGACCAAAACAGCACGCACACAAGCAATAGCCAAGCATACACACAAATCCAAGATAAGATCAAAGCAAGGCATCGTCATTCCAAATTCATCCATAAGTTCTTTAAAAAAAACGAGGAGAAAATAAGAGTCAAACACACACATGTGGTGCCAACATAACAACCAGAAAATTCAACCTAAACAACCAACAACATCAAAACAACGATAACTCAATCACTCGTCATCATCTCCCTCTTCCTCTTCCTGCTGCTCCCCCTCAGTGTCAGATTCCATAACATGATCACATGACGAGGCCGATGTCCCATATTCTCCCCCTGCTTGAATGCACATTTAGAGAAAAAAAACGAGAAAGCAAGGACCAAGAAGGAAAATCAAGAGCACTTACCTTTGAGACGGAGCTGAATGCGGCGTATCCAACGGGCAAGTTGATCGAGATCCGCAGCCAAGGTGGGAAGAGTAGGCGGACCCTCATCCTCAGAACCTTTCCCAGCTTTCTTGTCCAAGGTGATCCGTAGAGGAAATCCTTGCATTGGTAGATCGCCACGATGTCCAAGAATGATGCGTTGAAACAACAGCATCTGATGAATGAGGTTGGGGAACATCAGCTTGAGATTCACCGACTCCGGAGTACGCGCAATAGCGACGATCTGATCATACACCAGACGGCCAAAATTGAGCTGATGACCACGAATGAGAGAGGCCACGAACTTCACTCGATCCTTTACCATCGTGGTATGGTTGGAGGAAGGAATCCAATTCCTGCAACAGAGCTTGTAGAGAACCCCATACTCTGGTTTGAGATGTTTGGACGCAAACCCTTCCCACCGATGTTTCCTTCCACCGGAGACAACCTGGACAGCCTCATCAATATTCATCTGATCCCAGTCTCCAGTCGGAGAATTCTCATCCAACAGAAACATCCGATTGATGATATCAGGCGTGAACTCATACATCTCACCACGGATGAACACCAGATTAATCCCATTACGATACTCCAAATCCGGCAAATTGGCATAGAATTCGTGAACCACAGTAGGCCGATACGGTTCAACGTCCAGAACCGTGTAGGTCATTTTCACGGCATCCAAGAGGCGGCGCACTCCGACGAGCTGAGAGTCATCCAAAGGAAGAAACTTCTGGTCATGAAACGAGCGAAGCCGGAGGGAATCATACCTCTCACGAGCGGCAGCGGAAGCAAAGTTGTCGCGAGAGTATCGAAGAGGACGAGCGAGCTCGGGTTGCATGCGGTCGCGAGCCAGCGTAGTCTCACGATTAGCGCGATAGCGAGACTCAAGATCGACATATGAGTTAGGAGGACCCTCTCGCTCATCACCAGACCCATCAAGCATCTCCTCATCACCAGATTCAGCAACGGGATTGGAGAACAAATCTGCAGGATCTTCGAAGTGCGGCGGAGGCTGAGAGGAGCGACTGGAGTCGGAGCTGCGGTCTTCGTCATCAGACACGACGACGACAGACTTGCCATGGCGTTTGCTCGTCTTCTTCTTGGCAGATTGACGGCGGAGAGCGGAGGCAAGGGTGTCATTGTCGTCAGGTTCCCGACGAGAGGCCGCAATTGCAGACTCCATCAGCTTGGAGGCTTGAGATCGTGTACGGCGAGACATAGATCGAGCTCAGAGATGGACACGGTGTGAAATTGGAGAGGATTGCGTCGCACACGGTTAGGGTTTGATGGCACACCAAACGTCAGCAAAGCATATATTCAAGCGGGAAACCGTAGCATGACCTAACACACACTCAGAGACAAGATAAGCCCGATAACAATGGGCTAGAGGCCCAAAAAAAATCCACAGAGTGATACAAACCCAAGCATGAGTAACATACAGGACATCACATAGAAACTGTGATCGAGTGACCCATGAACATCACTTAGGCAAACCAACACCTAAACACCAAAATGCAGAATTAATGCGGAAAAAAAACTCTTATTTACAGCTCACATAGGGAGAGGTGATTACCAAAGGTGGCAGATTGAAGGAAAGAAGCAAGAAATCAACTCGTGAGCAAGTGAGGCAGCCATTCCTTCAGCTGAAGTGCTTTCACCTCACTCATTCTGAGCAGGAGATGTCCCGGTGCGATCCAGACGTTTATGGCAGATGGAATGAGGTTTGTGTGGAACATGGGTATGAGATAGATGAGTCACGTGTCCACTTCGCCATCGGATTCAGGGGGTACTATGCCATGACAACAATAAGGACATTTTGACAAGACTGTGTTTAACATAGTGCATGTGCTGCGTACCCTTAGCCAAGGAGCATTCACACATCCTTTTTTTTTTTTTTTTTTTTTTTATTTCCGCAAGAGAGCATGAAGCATTAGCGGATTGTGTCCCAGTTGTTGTTACTGTCTATTCATTTGTGCTGCCATCCCTCAGTTGAGGCGCATTCACACACTACTGGAAACGACCCTTGACAGGCATAGAATTACTCCCCTTAGCACATGACACCCAGCCCATATCCATGTTCAACCATTCTTGTCAGTGATCATAACCAGACTGAAATGTGGTAGCATCTCAATCCAGTATGAGTGACGCTCATCATGGCAACGTATCATCCTTGCACACGCCCTGGATTACACACAGACCATTCCCTGACACAGAACTTACTCAACAAGAGGTGTTAACACAGACAAAACTGTACAAAAAACATACACCTTGATAATCACCTCTACAGATATGAATTTAATGTTCACAGATTCCCAACGCCTTTCTAAGATACAGAAAAGTATTGAGATCAAGAGGTTTTGTGAAGATATCCGCAAGTTGGTGCTCAGATGCTACATGCTCGATGATGACAAGTTTCTCCTCAACTAAGTCCCTGACAAAGTGATGCCTAATATCTACATGCTTGGTGCGAGAATGTTGGACAGGATTTTTCGTCAGATCTATGGCACTTTTGTTATCACAATGCACAAGAAAAGGGTCATTTTGAATACCGTAGTCAGCCAGCATTTGTCGCATCCATAAGAGTTGTGTGCAAGAGCTTCCAAGTGCAATGTATTCCGCCTCTGCTGTGGAAAGAGAGACGCAATTCTGTTTTTTACAGTGCCACGAAACCACATTGTTACCCAGAAAGAAACATCCTCCAGATGTGCTCTTCCGATCATCAAGACAACCTGTCCAATCTGCATCACAAAAGCCTGCAAGATTTGTGTTAGTCTCAGTGGTGTAAAACAAACCATAGTCCAGCGTACCTCGTACGTATTTGATGATCCGCTTGACCGCAGTCAAGTGTGACTGGCGAGGACATGCTTGGTAATGAGCACACAGACCCACGCTGAGACACATATCAGGTCGCCTAGCTGTCAGATAAAGTAGGCTTTCGATCATTGCCCTGTAGAGCTTCTCACTCACTTTCTCACCTTCTTCATCTCTTGACAGTTTGCTGGTTGTACTCATTGGAGTTTTGGCAACTTTGCAGGTCTCCATCTCGAATCTCTTGACCAGGTTCCGAGCATATGTGCTTTGAGACACAAAAATCTCATCATTGGATTGTTTAACCTGAAGGCCAAGAAAGTAGCTCAGTTCTCCAACCATGCTCATTTGAAACTCCTTTGTCATGGTTTTGACAAAGGTATCCACAAGGTCTTGGTGAGTTCCTCCAAAAATGATGTCATCAACATATATTTGAACCACCAGAAGCTCAGACCTCTCAACTTTAATGAACAGGGTGTTATCAACACTTCCCCTCAGATATCCAGCATGAAGAAGAAACTGAGTGAGTCTCTCATACCATGCCCTTGGAGTCTGTTTCAATCCATATAAGGCTCTCTTCAGCTTGTATACATGGTTTGGAAACTGTGGATCTTCGAAGCCTTTAGGTTGAGCCACATATACCTCTTCCTGCAGAATCCCATTGAGAAAGGCACTCTTCACATCCATCTGGTAGAGCTTGATTTTGAGTTTACATGCGATCCCAAAGAGTAACCGAATGGATTCAAGGCGTGCCACAGGAGCAAATGTTTCATCGAAGTCAACTCCCTCTATCTGAGAATACCCCTGAGCAACCAGTCTTGCCTTGTTTCGAATGCCATTCCCATCTTCATCAGTTTTATTTTTGAAGATCCATTTAGTACCAACTACATTCACGTGGGATGGTTTTGGAACTAGATCCCAGACATCTAGTCGAACAAACTGCTCTAACTCCTCATGACATGCAGCTACCCAGAATTCATCATTCAAGGCTTCGATCACAGTACTTGGTTCAACAAAGGAGATGAAACAAGCCAATTTTGCCAGCTCTTTGAAATCAATCTTCTTACCACGTGTGACTCTTCTCTCATCCAGGTTACCAATTAGATCGTTTGGAGAGTGATTTCTATGAACCTGAACTGGGACTTGAGGTTCGTCAGCCACCTCTACATCTTGAATCACTTCATCCTTGGTGTCCTCGATAAGGCTCTCCTCTATATGAACTTCTGAGTCACACAATGGAGCAGAGGCAATCTCATCCACAGAATAACTGCTTTTGTCATCAAAGACAACATTGATGGCATCAGAAATCATTCTGGTACGTTGATTGTAGACTCGAAAGGCTCTGCTATGTGTCGAATAACCAAGGAACATACCTACATCACTTCTGGAATCAAACTTTCCCAGATTGTCTTTGTCATTAAGTATGTAACACACACACCCAAACACATGAAAGTAGTTCACATTCGGTGTTCGACCATTCCAGATTTCATATGGAGTAGTCTTGGTCCCTGGCTTCACATAGACTCGATTGATGATGTAACATGCCGTATTAATGGCCTCAGCCCAGAATCTAGTTGGAACATTATTACCCAGCATCATGGCCCTCGCCATCTCTTGCAAAGTTCGATTCTTTCTTTCAACTACCCCATTCTGCTGTGGGGTTCTTGGGGTAGAGTATTGATGTCTGATTCCCTGGCTGTTGCAGAATTGTTCAAACAGCTCATTCTGGAACTCCCCTCCATGGTCGCTTCTAATTTGCACAATGTTCCCTTTCTCAGTTTATAGCTGAAGAGCCAAGATCTTGAAGCTATTGGTTGCTTCAGATTTTGCACGCAGAAACCTCACCCAGGTAAATCTTGAGAAGTCGTCAACCAATACAAAAATGTATCTTCTTCCTCCAATGCTCTCAGTCTGAACAGGACCCATTAGATCCATATGGATGAGTTCGAGAACTTTCTTTGACCTGATTTTTCGGAGACTGCCTTGTGTTGTACCTTAATCTGTTTCCCACGGTTGCATGCTTCACACACACTATCTCCTGGAGCACCCAGTTCTGGTATTCCTCTTATTGCCTCAGCTTTTACAAGACGACTTAGTCCATGAGTGTTCATATGACCGAGTCTCTTGTGCCACAGTTCCATGTGTGATTCTCTTGCTGAAAGACATTGATCGGACTGACTCCACATGTAACAATTATTCCCTGACCTGATGCCCAGAAGAACAATGTTTCCATTTTCATCCACTGCTTTGCAATCCACACGGGTGAAGATAACTTTAAGCCCTTCGTCACACAATTGGCTCACACTGATGAGATTTGCTTTGAGACCGCGGACATAGAAAACATTCAAGAGTTGGGGTTGATCGTCTCTCTCCAAGTTCCCTACTCCTTGTATTTTTCCTTGTCCTCCATCACCGAATGTAACATTTCCAGCTTTGACAATGCTGATTGTGTCAAACAGGTCACAATTCCCGGTCATGTGTCTTGAACATCCACTGTCAAAGTACCAAGCATCACCTACATGTCCTTGAGATGACGTGTAGGCCACATTGGCTATGTGGTTGGTTTCTTCAAACTGAATTCGTGCAAGATTGCACACAACTACAGTTGTTGCCTCCTTTGAAGCGGAATTACAAACCACTTCTGCAACCCCTTCTTCTTGAGCATGATCAAAGACAACTTCTGCAGGTATTGTTCTTGGTGACGGTGTTCCATACAGATCGCGCTTGTCAATCCACACTTTACCCCATTGCTTAGGCTCCAGATACGCAACATTTCGTCTCCATGCGCTTCTGATCTTGTTCCTGAACTTGTAGCATCTGAATTTTTTGTGCCCTGGTTTCTTGCAGAAGAAACAACATGGTTTGGTGTGTTTAGCACGTTTCACAGGAACTTGATTGGCATTCGTACCTTGATGTGCCTTCTGAGTCTGATTCGCTTGAGGATGATTCTCCTTAACCTGTACCAAGCTTTCTCCAATAGGCTCAGGTTCCACTTGGACAAGCTCACTTCGGGATGTACCTCCATGGACAAAGTTAGACATGTTTCCATATGCAGTTCCACTGTTCCCAACAGCACCTTCATATCCCAGACCCCAGTTCTTCTTGGGAGGTAAGCCCATGGAAAGGATTTGATCAAGATTCTCCGCACCTGTGTTCAACATCCTTATCTTTTTATGATTTTCAGTTAGTTGAGACTGAAGATTGATGCTCTTATCTTTTTCTAGCCTGCAAACTTCCCTCAAATTCTCGAGTTTAATTTCCAGTTCCTGATTCTTGATTTTTTCAGCCTTCAGAGCATCTAAATTGATTTTCTCATCTTTGAGATTCTCAATTTTCTCCAAGACATCCTCCACTGGATCTTTCTCCATTTCAAGGATGTTAATTTGCGCTTTCATCATTGCCTTATCCTTTATCAGCTGAAGATTATCTTTGCTCAGCTGAACCCAGTTGTCATACAGTTTTCGGTATTCAACCTTGGCATCAAACTCCACATCCTCATCGTCACTTTCTGAGTCCATGACCTGCTGAATCTCTTCCTTGTCGTCTTTGTCACCAGTCGCCACAAATGCAACAAAGTTCAGCATTTGATTTTCGTCATCTTCTTCCTCTTCACTTTCAGACTCAGACTCACCCAAAGCCACGAGTGATTTCTCTTTTGATCTGGATCCATTTGGACATTCACTTCGCATATGGCCAAAACCTCTGCATTCAGTGCACTTAAGTTCTTTCCGCTTAGTTAGTGGACATTCATTTCTGAAATGTCCATAACCTTCGCACTCATGACACTGCATCTCCTTTTTCCTACCTGTTCGATCCCCATCAGAACGGAAGTTGCGAGAGTTTCCTCTGTCTGAATCAGTTTTCTGAAACCTGGAGGACTTGTTCTGTCCTTTCTCTACCCGTTTCACCATCTTATTGAAGTTCTTAGCTAACAGACTTAGCTGCTCCTCCATCTGACTCACTCTGTCATTTTCAGTTGTAGCTGCAAATGCCAGATCTTTCTGTTTGACCTTTTCATCTGCCGTAGCTTCCAATTCTTCGGCCTTGAGCATGCCAACCAGCGTGTCAAACTTCATGTCATCTGAATCCATGGAATACTTTACCACTGTCTTCTGTGCTGCATACTTAGGTGGAAGACATCGGAGGAGCTTCTTGACAAGCTTTTTGTCTTTGTACTTTTTCCCAAGAACAAACGCTTCATTTGCAAGAGTGCTGATCTTTGTGGTGAAACTAGTGATCGACTCATCCTTTTCCATCCTGAGATTTTCGAATTGAGAAGCCAGATGATCCAGTCTCGATCGCTTCACACTCGTATCTCCCTCAAAATGATTCACCAATATATCCCATGCTTCCTTAGCAGATGAGCACCCTTGTATCAGACTGAATTCATCCAGCTCAACTGCTTCACAGATAGCATTGATGGCCTTCGAGTTGAATTTTGAAGCATTCTTCTCAACATCTGTCCATGTGTTCTTTGGTTTGGGGTAGTTCTTAGTGATTCCATCGTCGCCGACTGTAGCAATAACCGGAGCAGTCCACCCTTCTTCCACTGCAGTCCATGCATCCTCATCAATTCCTCGGATCACATGCCTCATGTGAGCTTTCCAGTGACCAAAGTTTCCAGCATCAAGACGCAGTGGTTTCCGCACAGCAATATACTTAGTAGTCTCCATTTCGTCTTAGGACCTCCACCTGTAAGAAGGCGTTAAGCCTAAAGGTGTTCCGCTCTGATACCAAATGTAGAACCGGTGAAACAGAGACTTGTGTAGCACACAATAGAATTGCAAAAACCTTTTGCCTTTTATTAGAAATCGCTTAGACAATCTATTCAAGATCTGTCTAATCAGAATTACACGACCTTGCTTAACAAGCAACTCGACACTGACCAATTCCTAATCTACCCAAGTATAACACAACAACAGTTGTGCTGCACACACTTAGAACACTCACCAAGAAACCTAATGCTCTCTCTAGTTTTCTTGTGAACTCTCTCAATAATTCTTCTAAAGTGCTAACCCAATCCCTAGGTTAGACTCCCGTATATATACCACTTTGCATTACACAGCTAGTGAATATACACTTTCCTTTTGTTGAGATCTTCTATGATTCTTCAGTATCAGATCTTCCAAATATCCTTTCATCGCAATCCTGCTTGCTCCTCACGAAATCTCCTTGAGTCGTCCAATCAGTTACTGCCACGTCACTCCCACAAAGCTCTTCTGTCCACGTCATCTTTGTGTGTCACACACCATCCAAAACTTGGATCTTACAACAAGTATTCTCAAGATGACACAGAGAACTTCGATTCAGATGAGTACAGAGAAAGTCAAGAAACTAGCAGAGTTAAGCCAGACTCTCCGGTTAATTATCAAAGCTTCATGCACAAGACTTCCAGATCACGTTGGTCAAAACAAGACACCGAACTGTTTTATGAGGTAAAAACTGATGAGCCTTTATCCCTGATGCTTCTACCAATGGAGGTTTTGCGTTTTCCGTGATACTAAGAGGATCACTGAAATATCTCTCTTAGGGAATTCGCGAGTTTGGGAGCAATCTCTCGATGTTGCAACAACTGTTTCCTAACAAGTCGCGTCAATAGATGAAGCTAAAATACAAAATGGAAGAACGAAAGCATCCATTGAATCTTAATGATGCTCTATCAAGTCGCTCCAAACGTGATATTCTCTCTCTCTACATATATCCATTGAACTTATTTTCTTTGGCAAGAAATTTAACCTGTAATGATTTATCAGATTTTGGTTTCTTTCTCCTCTGCAGATCATACTCATTACCAAAACGTGATTAAGAAGCTTCAACAAGAGGCTGCTGCACAGGAAGCTGAAGCTAAAGATGAAGATGATGAAGTCGAAACTGTGGGTGAGGGAGCCACAGAAGCAGAGGCAGAGACAAATAATGTTCCCGAGGATGTAAGTAGTTGGTACTTAACTCATTTCATCGTACACGCATTGGGTTTTCTCCAATGCAACCTGAAAAAACCGGTTTTGTTCGTGGCTTGGTTTTGGTTTTGTTTTAAGCCCGGTTTTGTTTGTGCGAAGTGGTTTGGATTACTCAGAAGCCATTCTAGAAAATGATCATTTTTATTTAAACTTTGTAGTTTTTGCAGGAAAAAAACAGAGAAAGTTGGTGATGCTGAACCTGAAGGTAAGGAATCAGACGGTGCAGAAGCCGAGAACGACCAAAGTTCCAACAGTGGAGATGATGACGATTACTGGGCTTTGTATAAGAGTGATTGTGTTTAGGATTTACTTGACAAAATCCGGTTTAAAAAAAAAAAACTTAAAATATCTATTATCCAGTTATAATCTTATTATTATTCTATTAAATTTCTCAATCTCTTTAAGTTGTTTTATTGATTTGAGTAATAATGTTGTTTTGTTGAATTTTTTCAATGATTGATTAAAATTCTACCAGACAGTACTAACCAATCATGACTCAATTGATCATTGCATCAACAAAGTCTAAAACATGGCACAATACTTTTTTAAAAGTCAATATTCTTGCTGGTTTAGATCAATCAATTAGTGAACCTTCTAATACTTTGGTTAAACTCGAAACTTTCTTGATGATTGTGAAAGCTTGCAATTAAATAATAGATTTTCCAACTACATACAATGGGAAGGCCTTTAACGACCGTTGACCCTTCCTTTAATTGCTCCGTATGTACTTGAAAATTGTATTTTGTTCCAACTACATACAATGGGATTATTCTGTGTGATCAATCCTCCGCAATCTACCACGTGTTATGCGGATCCCACTGTATGGGGGTAAGGAGTAAAATTTCACTCTGGCCCCTTATTAATGAACGATTCACAATTTCCTCCATAGCCTCTCTACCTATGCTCAATTGCTCATATAAAACGCTGTGGACAATATTAAAATCAAACACTTTTTCGTATAATTTTTTTAAAAATAATAGAATACAACTTTTCAACAGTTTTTTTCAAAAAAGATGATAGTAACTTTAGGAAAAACTTCAAAGTAAAAATGACATATCATAATTTGATGATGGACAATTAAAAAATGTTCTCTTTCATTCAAATTATCTGATAGGCCCATTATTAGCTTAAAACTCTAACAGATTTTGATTTAATATTATGTGCCGATGTTGAGAAGAATCCAAATTATAATTTTGGTATGGTTCCAATTGATCCAAATTAAGTGGGGTCATAGTGCAAAGAATATTTTTCTTCATACCCCTAATTTGTTGTCGTTTTGTCGGCTAATTATTATTTGTTTTTTCTTAAAACAAAATTACTTTAATTTCTTTTTTAATTTTTTTCTGTGTCAGTCAACCAAACCAGGTTTACGGTTTGGTTTACAGGATCTATAGTCCGTAGATCCGTTAAATTTATTACTTAAGGCTATTAATGAACGTCATATCTTTCTCGGTTGAAAACAAAATCAAATATCTCTGCACTTTCTCCTAGTTTTTATATTATTCAAACACACCCAACACAAATGCCTACTCTTTATATTTGTACTACAACTAGTTTTGGTTACAAAATTTACCTCAGTTTCTATTAAAAAATAGTTTTTGACGATATATAATATATCACATTATTATACAAAAGTGTGAAATTTTCATTTTTTTTTCTTTTTTAGTACACCATATTATGAAAATATAATCAATATAACAATGATAGTAATTTAGTATTACTTAAAAAGTTTTTAAACAAACAAACACTGGGTGAAAAAATGAAATCTTAAATTGGGGATAAAGATTGAAAGACAAAAAGTATGGGGCCCAAAATGGAAACGAATGTAACAGTTTGGGTATTCATTAATAACGGGCAAATACAACAAAAAAAATATTAAAGAAATGAAAGTAGAGGCATTTTAGGTGAGGAGAAACTGAGAAAGTCCCTAGTTCGTTCCGGATTCTAATCCATTTTTGTCTCTCAATTTGTTTATCTTCTCTCTCGTTAATTTTTTTAGCGATTTTTCTGGGGTTTCTTGTTAATGTGAGAGGTAGATAGATTCGCTGGAAAAAGGTTTTTTTCTTTTCTTTCGCTGGTGCATTGATTCGTAAATCAGCCATCTTCTCGAAGATTTGGGAGAGATCAAAGGAATCCGAAGATTTTTCGGTTTTTTTTAGCCGAAGAAATTTAAGATGTCAGGTCCACTTGATCGATTCGCAAGACCATGTAAGAGATCTGATCTGTTGTTTCCGTTTATCTTCTTTGGATCATTCGATGTTTCTGGGAAGTTTCCCCTTATTTTCTTTCTAGGGTTTACTGTAGCCTAAACTCTGAATTGGAATAAATCTGAGGATTGACATTGACAATGGGAATCAATAAATTTCGTGTCTTTTGCTTTGTCGTGTGTTAAGTTTAGGTTTTTAAAGCTGACGTAGTGATAATGTAAATTCACCTACTCTGCTGCTTTGTTCTTGTAGATTCTTCAATATTGTTTCGTTGAGCTAATGCAAATAGTTCAAACGACAGCTTATGAGTTTCATCAAATCCAACAGGTTTCACTACAGGTTTTGAGGGATTCTTGAGCAGTGATGAGAGAAAGGAACGAAAGTCAGACTTTGAGAATTCTGAGGATGAGAGGAGAACCAGGATTGGTTCTTTGAAGAAGAAAGCCATTAATGCATCTACTAAGTTCAAGCACTCTCTCAAGAAAAAGAGCGGAAGAAGAAAAAGTGATGGCCGAGTCAGTTCTGTCTCCATTGAAGATGTGCGTGATGTCGAGGAGCTACAGGCCGTTGATGCGTTTCGACAAGCATTGTTAATGGATGAGCTGCTTCCCAATAGACACGATGACTATCACATGATGCTGAGGTTCTTGAAAGCGAGGAAATTTGACATTGAGAGAGCAAAGCACATGTGGGCTGATATGATTCAGTGGAGGAAAGAATTTGGCACTGATACCATTCTTCAGGTATGCTACTTTTTAACTCAAGATTGTGTTTGCCCTTGTTTCGGATTCAACAAGTTCATGTTTTTTAATCATTATGTTTGTCTCAACAGGATTTTGATTTCGAAGAGATTAATGAAGTTTTGAAATATTACCCACACGGTTACCACGGTGTTGACAAAGAAGGCAGGCCTATATACATTGAAAGGCTGGGGAAAGTTGATCCTAACAGACTCATGCAAGTTACAAACATGGATCGGTATGTAAGGTATCATGTAAAGGAGTTTGAGAGGAGCTTTATGATCAAGTTTCCTTCCTGCACAATTGCTGCAAAGAAGCATATTGATTCGAACACAACTATTCTAGATGTTCAGGGAGTGGTAATTTCCTACAATTTCTTGATGTTATTTTTCTACTCAAAAATTTGATATCCAGGGCGTTGTGAGATGAGTTTTTTTTTGTTTCTCATGCCTTTTTGTTGTATTCAGGGATTGAAAAACTTCACAAAGTCAGCTCGGGAGCTTATCACACGATTACAAAAGATTGATGGAGACAATTATCCTGAGGTAATTTTTAGTTGGAGCTTCTAAGACATCTAATATCCTCTGTGTCTACGATATATTGAAGGATTATTCGATCATATGCTAATCTCGGCTTTGTGTTAATTTCTGCAGACTCTCCACCAAATGTTTATTATCAATGCAGGGCCTGGATTTAGGCTGCTCTGGAACACTGTTAAGAGTTTTCTAGACCCAAAAACATCTTCTAAAATTCATGTATGATAATCTAAATTATCTGGTTATATTTCTATTAGAAGAGTTGCTTTCCATAATATGGTATTCAATCTGGACTATTCCGTTGTAATGTAGGTACTCGGATACAAGTACCAGAGCAAATTGCTTGAAGTCATTGATGTCAAGTATGTAAACCGTAACTTTTTTATACTTTTTTCTCCTCTGGATTTTTGTTTGATTCTTCTGCGGAAGCTGCATGGGTTTTTGCTTATGTCCAAAACGGTTACTTTACTTTTTTCAGCGAGTTGCCTGAGTTCTTGGGAGGTACATGTACTTGCGCAGATCAAGGTGGTTGCATGCTTTCTGACAAGGGACCTTGGAAAAACCCGGAAATTGTGAAGGTCATTTGATTGACTCATCTCTTTTCTGCCTTTTACATTGTCCCAGTTTTGAAGCTGACGCAGCTGTTTATCTTCTCTTTTTTTTTTCTTTTCTTCAGATGGTGCTTCATGGGGGAGCACATCGGGCGAAGCAGGTGGTGAAAGTTTTGAACAGTGAGGGGAAAGTCATTGCTTATGCGAAACCATCATATCCATGGGTATGTAGTTATTGAATTCTAGAACTAGGCAATCTATAACTTAGCTGAGTGCTAAACTCTGACTCTGTCATAAATACAGATAAAGGGAAGTGACACTTCCACTGCGGAGTCTGGATCTGATGCCGAAGATATCGGGTCTCCAAAGGCTATAAAGAGTTTCTCTCATCTCCGGTTGACACCTGTTCGTGAAGAGGTAAACTTTTGTTTATTACCTATTACATTTCAGATTCTGGATTGTGCAGATGTTTATCTATGGCTGTTATTAGATTCCAATTGTATCTGTTATTTTGCATGCAAACAAAAATGTGGTTATTAAAAGTATTTATTCTTTGCAGGCAAAGATAGCGGGTGAAACGAGCTTGGCTGGTAGTTTTCCGGGCTATGATGAGTATGTACCAATGGTTGACAAAGCCGTTGATGCAACCTGGAAGGTGAAACCTGCCATCCAGAGAGTGGCCTCAAAAGGTTAGTTATATGCTTTTTGTAGAAGTAGGCTCCGGTTTTTTAGCACCAAATACTGGGAGGAAATCAGATTTATATTTACATTAGGATTCCTTTTCTTATTAGGATTGTTTTTGAGTTGGCTTATATATATACATGGGAAAACAGAGCTTAATGGATGCAATATCCTTGTTTGGTGAACTTAATCTAATGATCTGTCTTCTTCAGGGGCTTTAATGTCTCCCTCGGTTCCAAAGGACCCTGAAGGCATCCGAGCTCGAGTCCTAGTAATGTTCATGGCATTCGTGATGGCGGTTTTCAGATTCTTCCGCACAGTATCTTTCCGTGTGATCAAGAAACTTCCAGCAACCACTGCTTCCCAACTACAAACCGAAGGAAACGCAACAGAGCTCGGTTCTAATGGTGGAGGAGTTCAAGAGGAGTCTCGTCCTCCTTCTCCAGTACCTGATCTCACAGAAACCGAGCTCCTAACTTCTGTGATGAAGAAACTAACCGAGCTAGAGGACAAAATCGGGACCCTACAATCAAAGCCTTGTGAGATGCCTTACGAGAAAGAAGAACTGTTGAACGCAGCCGTTTGCAGAGTAGACGCACTCGAAGCAGAGCTCATAGCTACTAAGAAAGCGCTTTATGAAGCTCTAATGAGACAGGAAGAGTTGCTTGCTTACATTGATCGTCAAGAAGAAGCTCAATTCCAGAAGATGAAGAAGAAGAAGAAGCATCTTTTTTGCTTTTGAAAAGCAAAACGAAGAAGAAAAAAAAAACCTTTCTTTCTCCTTCACACCACGTCCTTAATTTGCAAGATAAAACAAAACTCTTTATCTAATTTGATGTTTAAAGCTAATTACAGAGAGAACTTTTCCTTCCGTGATAATGAGCAAGGCGTTATATATCTGTAAGTTTATTCTATAGCCATGTGAAATTTGTAAACTTGTTAATGCAGAACCAAAAAAAAGTATTTATCAAAAATTCTGTCTTTTTTTGTTTTTTTAAAAAAATCATATATCAAGATTTTGTTATCCAGATGCATTTTATGTTGGCCACAGATCCATAAAGTGATTATCTCTTGAAAGATTTGTTCTTTTTGGTTTTTTTCTGTACATCATCTTCCGTTTTCTCCGTTTTTCTTTACCTTAATGATCTACATCTAGAGTTTTTCTCTTTGTTTTTTCATAAGAAAAAATGGAGATAACATTATCCCAAATGTGCTCTCGGGTCAAGTTGTCAATATCATCATCATCATCAGTGTTCTGTTTAAACGGAAAGAGTAAGAGGAACCTAAATGGAGCTGTAGTTTCAGTCAATTGCTTGAAAGAGATTGAGCGGCTGAGTAGTATTAGCTTCAGTGCGAAAAAGAAACCGAGAACTCACGCGCCGGTGATTAGAACAACACGCGCCTCCTTGGATGAGAATCAATCCCCAACTTCCGGTGCCGGAGGAGAACGGTGGCTTCTCCAACCAGTTGGTAGAGTAAAGCATCTACAAATTTTCAACTCAAATGAGCTTTTTTCTGAGAAGTCTATGTTTGATTCAGAATGAAATATTGTAAACTTGCAGGAGATGGAGACACAAGACACATTGGTTACAAAGTGGACATGCCTGCTCCTTTCGAGATCTCTTCGGTAAGAAATTATACAAAACCCAAAAAGTTATGATTGATATGGGTTTTTACAAAAGCTCCTGAAAGTGGTTTTTGAGCAGGGCCAAGTTACTGTCGGGCGGCTACCAGAAAAGGCTGACGTAGTCATTCCCGTGGCCACCGGTATTCCTCTGTTCTTGTGTGTATTTTATACATTTGTATATCTGAGTGAATTTAGATGTATAGTTTGGTATATAGTTTTGGTTTTAGTGCAAGTTTCGAGTTGTTGTGATCAAGTATATCTTTTTTCCTTTAGGTTATGGAAAAATGTAGGATCATTCTAATCCGAATTCGGTTCTGTTTTCGGAAAGTTTGGTTTTTTAGACTGTTTATTTTTGCTTCGTACATTAAGACTTAAAGAGTAAAGTTTTGTTTCTTATTGTAGATTATTAATCCGGATTAACCACTCAAGTTGTTGTGTATTCTTTTTTTATAAAAAAAAAACGCAGTATCGGGAGTACATGCCACAATCGATACAAAAGGAGACAACCTTCTTGTAACGGACATGAACAGCACAAATGGTACATTCATTGAAGACAAACGTCTAATTCCTGGTGTTGCCTCTCCTGCCTTCCCCGGAACCCGTATCACCTTTGGTAAACGCCCAATTTTCTTTTTTGTTCATCTCTACGCAACATTAAAGATCGATAGTAATACATTCACTCTGTTATGATTTTTGCAGGAGATACAAATCTAGCCATTTTCCGTGTTTTCAAGCTCCAAGATAGTAAAGAATCCTCTGAGAAACCGGCTGCAGAGTAACAAAACCTGAAATCAATTTGCCCTGTTTTCTTTTTTTTTTTTTTTTTTGCAGAATACCCACTTGTTCTTCAACATTGTTGAGCTATGGGTACATATAATATAGATTTATCATCATTTATATATAATCAATACTTTTTACATAGTATTACAGCATTTATATTGTTTTTGTTTTAGAACGTTACAAATTAGGGGTGAATGAATGATGCATGGTAAACAAAAGCTCTCAGGATTTCAGAGGCAAACAACAAAACATTTACAAGAAAGCAAATCTCCACATTTTTATCTTCACGAATATATATCTATATATATATATTTATTTATTTTTATATGGATTTATATATAATCCAGGTTTCTTCTTAGTCTTGAGGCATCATCAAGTCTTTCAGAATCCGAAGAACTGAAAACAAAAACAAATAAAAACATAAATTTTTTAAGTCTGTGTAATCTTTAAGAAGAGTGATTGTTTGTTTTACCTTCTTCTTCTTTTTCTTCTTCTCGATGTAATCCACTATCTCTTGCTGCCTAGCCATGGCTTCGTCCAGCGTCTGATATGTTACAGAGTAAAATATCGTGTTACAGAGTAAAATAACATGTAAATCCGAAGTATAACGAGACTGGTTACCTTCTTGGTCTCAGACAACTGAAGCTCAAGCTCGTCGACGCGGCTAAGAGCAGCAGTGAGAATCTGTTCTTTCTCCGGTGAGAACGCCGGCGGCTGATTGTCCAACGACCTGCATTTCTCCTCCAGTTCCGCCATTCTCTTCACCATAGACATATACTCTTGGCTCGAAATCATCGTCGTCTGCCCTTTCTCTGCCGCCTCAGTGAGCTTCCTCGGCATGTTCTTCGTTAGCCTCACCACTGTCATTAACCCCATAACCAACGACATCACGCCACCGAATAAATAACCTTCTCCTCCTCTCCTCTCCGTTGGTTTCACGGCGGAGTATAAATCTGCGCCGGCAAAAAACACACATTATGTCATATGAACAGTGTAATGAAAAAATAACTAGTCATAATATAGATCAATTTTCAAAACCATGATAAAACTTTTGAATTGTAAAAAAGAAGAATCAATGTTTGTGTGTTATGTAACCTTCAGGCTCGGGAAAGTTTTTCTTGTGGAGATTTGTAGGCCATGTAGTATCCACACTTTTGTCAATCATAGGTGTGAATTTTGCGTTCTCTGAATCGAATTTGTTCTTCTGCAAGTTGGATTCTCAATCAATCAAACAGAACATCTAAGAAAGAGAGAGAGAGAGAGAGTATTCTAAAGAAGTAACCTTTATAGACAAAGAAAGGAAACTCACCGCAAAGGATTCACATTTCTTTGAGTTGTTGTTTCAAGCAAACAAAAATAAACTTTAGAATTTTGCTACGAATGTAAAAGGTTAAGAATTTATTGGGTTTTGGTTTATACCTTTGTTGTGTTCTCACATACTGAGATTGTCTTCTCTTCGATGTTTGACAATGTCCTCCTTGGGCACTTTCCTTCTCCGTTTTGAACCATCTGTATACAATGTAAGATTCTGTTGTTCAGTTTTCATGGTTTCGGGTTTTCGAAGATTCTCTATTATCTTACAAGTACCTTGAAGATGTCAGGATCGTTCCATGGACCTTTGTCTGAACGCATACATCCACCTTTGTCTGCACAAGTGCAGTTACCACCCAAGAACTCAGGAAGTTCACTAAACACACACAAACAGTAAAAAACAGAAGTTTTAATATTATGAATCTGTGGACAAAATTCAGAGTCATGGAGCTCCTTTTATCTCTTACTTGGAGTCGATAATCTCAAGCAGTTTGCTTTGGTATTTGTTTCCAAGAACCTATACATGAAGTTTTCCAGTTAATCGTAGGACCTTAGAGTTTTGATCTTTGGAGTGTTAAAACGAGAAAAAAAAAAACCGTACGTGAATCTTGGCAGTGGTCTTTGGGTCAAGGAAAGATTTCACAGTGCTCCACAGAAGCCTGAACCCAGAACCAGCGTTGATAATGAACATACGGTTCAGTGTCTATATGATCCATAAACACAAACGCAATCTCAGAGCTGACTTTGTTAATAGCGATAAAAAAACTAACCATTAGAAACAGCACAGTTACCTCAGGGAAGTTATCGCTATCAATCTTCTGGATACGCTGAAGAAGATCCCTTGCAGCCTTACTGAAGTTCTTCAACCCCTGGAAAAATACCAGCAAATTCACTCACTCACTCACTCAATCTATCTTTTTCTTTTTGATTTGAATACCGTAAACAAATGAAGTAGAGACTAAAAATGCATACCACGCCTTGCACATCCAAGATCGTGGTGCTCTGATCAATGTGCTTCTTGGCAGCAATGGAACAAGCCGGTAATTTGATATTGAAAGTCTTCTCAAACTCCCTCACATGGTACTTGACGTACCTATCGATCGTAGTGACTTGCATCAGTTTTGTGGCATCCACTTGGCCTAGCCTCTCTATGTAAACAGGCCTTCCGTCTTTGTCGACGCCATGGTAACCCTGAGGATAGTACTTGAGGACTTCGTCGATTTCCTTGAAGTCAAAGTCCTTTGAAAGAAAGAAAGAGACAGACTTTAATTAAGGAGAAGGAAAACGGAGAGACAAGGAAGATAATCTATTTTTTCTAACCTCCATGATTGTGTCAGCACCAAACTCTTTCCTCCAATTGATCATATCATTCCACATTTGCTTTGCTTTCTCAATATCAAACTTCCTTGCCCTCAAAAACCTCAGCATCATGTGATGATCATCGTGTTTCGAAGGAAGAAGCTCGTCTAAGATAAGAGCTTGACGGAAAGCGTCAACAGCTTGAAGCTCTTCAACATCAATGTCGTCAACGATTGAGACAGACATCACGCGGCTGTTCCTTCGAGTTCTCTTGGTGAAAGAGTGTTTGAATTTGTTCGAGGCATTGATTGCTTTCTTCTTCAGAGAACAAAGCTTTGTCTTCTTGTCATCCTCTGACCACTCATGATCTACAAAAAAAACAGGATATTTCCTGAAAGGTGTCTCCTCCATTGCAGAAAGCTTCATGAGTAATTATCTTGAACAAAATTTGTTCCTTACCTAGCTTATTGTGTCGGTCCATATGAGCAGACATTGTATCCGCCATGTTTATAGTCTGGATTTAAGGTTCTGTTGTCACATAAACACCGGTTAAAATGATCTCTGAAATACTACGAAATCCACAGAAAACCTCAGAATCCAATCTATTTCATCAAGAGATTAAAAAAAAAACAAAAACAGGTTCAGTTTTACAGGGATTTGCGTAAATAAAGCAATTGAATCCAGAGAATAGTCCATGGAAAACTATGTTAGGGTTTCTTGGCTAACAATTAATCTATGAAAGAAGAAACAAAGAAACCCATTTTGACATTTGATCAAACAGGTCTTATGCATACTCAGCAATAACATTATACAATCTACGAGAATTTCTGACAGCTAAAACATAGATTCAGAACCATCTGATAAAATCAAAAGCATCACGAAAAAAGTAAATTCCGAGAAAAAAATTGAATCAAACCCACTTTTTTATTTGATAAGAAACAGAGAATCGAAAATCGGGGAATACTTATTACGGAGGTTGGAAACAATCGGAATATTCAAACATTTAGCGATTGAGGTAGGTGAAAACAAATGAGTGTAATAAAAAGAAATATAAGATCGTTCTTGATTTGATCTTTACCTATTAAGGATCAAAGCTAAGGAAAGAGGAAAAATAAAAAAAGAGAGGTGTATATAATCTCCTCTCTCTCTCTCTCTCTTACCCGCAAATAAAGGATGGCTCCAGATTTACAACGCGAAATCTCAGAAAACAAATCTAGAAGAGAGAGAAATGAAAGCTTATTTCAGCACAAGGGTCTTGACAAAGGTTTTACCTTCTTTTGAAATCCAGAGAGAGAGAGAGAGAGAGAGTTAGCTTAATCCATTAAAAGGGGTTTTCGAAAAGGTTTGACCTTTTTCTACATTGAAATTTGTAAGAGAGAGAGAAGAAGAAGCCATTTTTATAGGAGAAGAAAGGCGCGTGCTTTGCCGTTTTTCTGGTAAGCATTTGTAATTGGAAGAGCTTTACGAATTACAAGGAAACTAAAATTCTTTTTTACAATCTCGTCAAACAAAGCTACCAATCACACATAGTTGCTCTTGTTTTCTTAAGTGATTTTTAAAATATCCACATTTAGTTTTAAAATCTTTTTTTAGTGCATACATTATTTTTCCACATTCATCTCTCTAATTACAATAGTAATTCGATTTGTTCAAATAACTTTCATCAATAACTTTATGAAGTTAATAACAGTTTAATATAGAGTACATAGAAAAAAAATTGATCTTTATTTTATTACTTGACAATTTTATTGGCATGTTTTTATAATACATTTAGTCATTTACAACAGTTATTTATTAACAATAATCTTTTATACATTTATGTATGGAATAAAATAATATATACGAATTAGACTCATAGTACTACATATTGTTTCTGAAAAGCTATAGAAAAGAAAAAAACTACTATAAAAAAAAGGAATAGCTGGTTTTCGTACTTTGAAAATTGTTAAATAATTTTTCTATTTCCGACAGTATAATTATGAACGGCATGCATGGCTTTGGCTTTCCCCAAATACAGTAAATAAAGCGAAATAATAAAATTCAGTTATCATTTATTTCTTCTTTTTTATATCAACCAGCAGTTATCATTTATTTCTTCCAGCTAAATACATTAGACATGAATTTAAATTTTGTTATATGGACCGACCGACCATCATGAATGAACACAAGCTTCCAGCTCCCATATTAATTGACTTTATAATATACACATTAATGATAAGAGATTCTAAAATAAAAGTAAAAAAGCTAGATTGGTGTACAATAATAGTTTGAGGATAAAGAAATTCTAAATTAAAAAAATAATAACCTTCATAATAACTAAAAAGCAGGTCAACCAACTAATCAAATTTAATTAATTTTACGTTTATGAAATGCATACGTTTAACTCTCATATATTACGTTTTTGAATAATGTAAGCTTAAATGTTAGCCAAATTCGAATGTAATCCAGAACATAAAGAACATAAGAATTAAGAATCGCAAGAGATCGATGGTAGGGAAATGAGCTATGTGACCAATATTTATTTTACTGGTCATTTCTTCTATTTTCCAACGCTCATAATATTTTCGATCTCCCTGGCAGAAAATTTTCAACCTCGCTTCTTTTTCATGGTGCCAAATATTTTAACCTATTCTACCATTGTGTATTTTTTTTATAACCTTTAATTAGTAATCCAAGACTATAGGAGTAGTGGAAGAACAAGTGGTCTCAAATTTTGTTGTGGAGACTATGATATGATCCAGATGAGCTATCTCCAACATGAAGAAGTGTTTCAGAATTCAGAGTAGAGACTTCAAACTAGAGTTAAACATATTAGAGTTGAAATAAGTTTTTTTTTTTTACCATAAATATACAATTTGGGTTTGTTTGTTGAAGAATTCACATAAAATGCTATTGTCGCTTCAAAAAATATCGGTCAGGAACCAAAAAAGTATTATGTAACAACTGGATTGAGGACAAAAAGAAAAACATTTCATTTCACAAACATTGAGAAAATTACCATAATTTGTCCAATAAATGGGTTTACATGTAATATAGAAAGTATGAGACTAAAACTAAAAACTCTTTGCAGGATTTGGAGGCAAAAGTTTTGACAAAGGATTTTGAGGCAAAAAATAAAAAGAATGGAAATAAAATAAAATTAAAAAGATTGCAAGAAAGGTTTCACTCTTCTCTCTTCTCCAATTTTAATCGGCGCCGCTTTCTCCTGTGGTTATCTTCGCCGTCCGTAACACCGTCCTTTGCTGCGGTAAGACTCTCGATGCTTCATCTATTCTTCTTCTTCTACCTTTTTCCGGTCGCGATTCCTTCTACCTATATGTGTGGGTACGCAAATGCGGAGGCTTAATTAACGACGGGAACGTAATAGGTCGGAGATTATTGTTTCCGATACAATAATAAAGTTGTCAAATTTTTACTGATTTTAGTGCCCCTTTCTACCAAATTGATCTAAACTGTATATTTTTGGTAGAATATCCGATTCTTGGATTAGCTTGACGATGTCCTAAGTTAACGTCTTACACCGACTAGTACGAAATTGATAGAGAATTAGATGAATCGAAGGATTCGAACTGAATAGTTAGTAATTAGCGAACTTTATGTCTCCGAGTCCGAATTCATATTATTATTTAAAGTTAGGTTACTGTTTCTATGTGTTTCGTAATTGATGTTGTATTCAGTACCTGTTGCTTTAATTTTTCCTCGTTTAGCTTGTCTTTGATGGTTCTTTCCTTTGAGAACAAAAAAAACTTGCCTTTTATCGTTGAAGCATATATAATCATCCACAAATCCTAGCCTTGGCACAATTGATCTATTGCTATTTGATGTTATTTTTTGATTGGGAATATGGTTTCTTAGTAGCTGAAGAGTTGTACTTGAGAACTGAGTAGTTGATTCGCGTTAGGGACTCTGATTGCTAGGGTTCTGATATTCCCTTTTTAAAGCAGGAGAAGAAGCTTTAATCTGTCATAATGTCTCGGAACAAGGGTTTGGCTGAGCAGGACCTTAAAAAATTAGATGTAACTGTGCTACATCCTTTGTCTCCTGAGGTCATTTCTCGCCAGGCAACTATTAATATAGGTAGCTCTTGCATTCAGACGGGCCGTTTAGTTTTCGTTAACTCTCTCCTTGTGCTCCTTGGCCTTTTAGTTTTTCGTCTTCTTAAGCTGAAGATTGTTGTATGATATCTCAGGAACCATTGGGCATGTCGCTCACGGAAAGTCGACTGTTGTGAAAGCTATTTCTGGTGTGCAGGTAATTGGCTATAACTTTTCCCTTTTTCACTCTTCGAGTAATTCGAATCTGTGCTATGTTTTGTTACTTGATCGATTGGGCACTCACATATTTGTATGATTTCCTGCTCTTGTGCAGACTGTCCGTTTTAAGAATGAACTGGAGCGTAACATTACCATTAAGCTTGGATATGCAAATGCCAAGATTTACAAATGCGAGGATGAGAAATGCCCTAGACCAATGTGCTACAAGTGCGTTCTTGCTTGCAAAAGTGTTTTTTTTTTTAATCTTCTCATATAAGGCTGTGTCGGAGCTTCTTAACCACTTATATGGTATTTTAGGGCCTATGGAAGTGGTAAGGAAGACAACCCAAATTGTGATGTCCCTGGATTTGAGAACTCCAAGATGAAACTATTGAGGCATGTCTCATTCGTGGATTGCCCGGTATGATGAGTTTTATGGTTCCCTTCATTCTTCTTAAAGCACTATTTTCAAAGGATAGTATAACCATTTCCTATGTCAATGATCCACCTGCATGCTCTTAGGCTTTGTTATTCTTGATTTCTTGTTGTTGATGATCTTGTTGTTGTATTCTTCAGGGACACGATATTCTCATGGCGACAATGCTTAACGGAGCAGCCATCATGGATGGTGCACTTCTTTTAATCGCTGCAAATGAGACCTGTCCGCAACCACAAACGTCTGAACATCTTGCTGCTGTTGAGATTATGCAACTTAAGCATATCATTATCCTCCAGAACAAGATTGATCTTATCCAAGAAAACGTTGCCATCAATCAGCACGAGGCAATTCAGAAATTTATAATGGTTTGATTTTCTTTATCTCTTGCTGCATCTGTTGGTTAAGCTATGAATAGGGCTTGGTTCTCAAATTTTCATCACATTCTCTCTGTTGACACGCAGAACACAGTGGCTGATGGTGCCCCTATCGTACCGGTCTCAGCACAATTGAAATACAACATCGATGTTGTATGTGAGTACATTGTCAAGAAGATCCCAATACCAAAAAGGAATTTTGTGTCACCACCAAATATGATAGTGATTCGGTCTTTTGATGTCAACAAACCTGGTTTTGAG
Source organism: Eutrema salsugineum (assembly GCF_000478725.1). Taxonomy (NCBI): domain Eukaryota; kingdom Viridiplantae; phylum Streptophyta; class Magnoliopsida; order Brassicales; family Brassicaceae; genus Eutrema; species Eutrema salsugineum. The sequence continues at coordinate 285,692 of NW_006256867.1, forward strand.
GTTGATGAGATTAAAGGTGGAGTTGCAGGTGGAAGTATACTTCGGGTATGTATCTATTTCTCTGTCTCTCTTGATTGCTTAATCCAGTGTATGTAACTACGTTAATTCTTTATTATTGTTAGGGTGTATTGAAAGTGAACCAATTGATTGAAATCCGACCTGGTATTGTTGTGAAAGACGAGCGTGGCAACCCAAAATGCACTCCAATATACTCCCGCATAATCTCACTCTATGCAGAACAGAACGAGCTTCAGTTTGCTGTTCCTGGAGGTCTAATTGGAGTTGGAACAACAATGGACCCAACTCTTACTCGTGCTGATCGATTGGTTGGTCAAGTTCTTGGGGAAATAGGTTCCCTCCCTGATGTTTTTGTTGAACTCGAGGTATAATAATCACTTTGAGAGTCTTGAGTTGAGCCCAAATGTGTTCTTCTCTCCTTTGGTAAGATAAGATAAGTCGTTTTTCTTATGTAAAAAATCATTCTTTTCAGGTGAACTTCTTTCTTCTACGGCGTCTGTTGGGAGTGAGAACAAAGGGATCAGAGAAACAAGGGAAAGTGTCAAAGCTAACAAAGGGAGAGATTCTGATGCTCAACATCGGTTCCATGTCCACTGGAGCCAAAGTTGTTGGAGTTAAGAACGATCTGGCTAAGTTGCAACTGACCGCTCCGGTTTGCACCAGCAGAGGAGAGAAAGTGGCTCTAAGCCGCCGTGTGGAAAAGCATTGGCGTTTGATTGGTTGGGGTCAGATTCAAGCTGGAACCACCACTGAGGTTCCTCCTTCACCGTTCTGAGAGGTCTTGTCTTCTTTTTCATGTGGGAGGTTTTCTGGAGAGTACACGTACCTATTTGCGGATAAATTTGTTACTACTGTAGTTTACTCTTGTTTGTGTTTTGCTTTCTTAGATGATTACTAATTTTTTGTCTCATGTTTCTATAAAAAAAAATTCTCTGTTTAGTTTTATACTGGGAAATTTAGTAACATCATTCAACTTTTCCGAAACGTTTTCTTAAATGTTTTTTTGTTATCAATTAAAAATCACTACAGTCAAAAAGTCAAAAGTAAGCTAAAAGCTCCCAATTATTAGCTTAAAAAGATATACCGTAAATTTTTGTGAATTCGGGAGCATGGTAGCAATTAAACTATGAAGTATAAACTATTCAATAATGAAAATGTTGCTGCCACCTCTTCAAAATGAATGTAAATGTTTCTGTATCATTAACAAGGTAATAGAGAGAAAATGATTAAAGAGAATCCAAGACGGTGGTTGAGATAGATATGCTACGGTAACTTATATCAAAACCGGCATATATATCAGGTGCTTCTCTGAGATTTGAAAGACTATAATCAAAAAAAGAATTTGACTTATGCACAGATTTTGATCAATGTCTCTTTCTCCCTCTTATTCTCATTTCTCCTTCTCTTTTGATTTTCTTAGAACAGAAAAATCAAATCAAAAAAAGAAAATGCTTTTTATTCAAAATAAAAGAAAACTCTATATGTTCTTTTACTATCTTCAGTTTATCTTGGAGATTATTGCTCACAAATTCCTATACACATCACAAGATAGTTTATTAGTCTATTGTCATGATAACTAAAACCTCTAAGGTTTAATTTATTCTAACCACTCCATCATGATAGTGTTTACACCTAAATTCAACGAACCCCTCCCAGACTGCAATGGAGGTGTGAAAATTAGATTACTTTATAAAATAGAAAAATATATGAATAAAACATTTGGATATTTCTTCTTACATCGTTTCTGGAGCTTCATACTTATTTAATTTCCAATTCCCATCAAAAAGATGCATTTCTTTCTGTAGTAATTACTCTACATATGCCGAAAGTCTCAATTATCCCTGTTTTTAGAGTTTCCGACATGATCACTCTTGTCTTCGATAAACTACAGAAAAGATTGAATCAGAAAAAATGTCGAGTCAAAATTACTTATGAGCTTCTGTTTTTATAGTCTCAATTCATTTGAAATACCATAATCAAGAAAACAAATGGACTTATGCACAACTTTTGACCATAAGATTTTGATCAATGTCTTTTTCTCCCACTTATTCTCATTTCTCTCTCTCTCTTGATTTTACTAGAACATAAAAATCAAATCAAAAAAGAAAATGCTTTTCATTCAAAATAAAATGGTATAAATCAATTTGTAGTGTTTATCTGTTTTCTTTTAAAAATTTGCCAGTCCTTATTAATTAAATCCAGGTTAATGATACTTCTATCAATTCAGTCAAAATGTTCTTCTCTAACACTTCTAACACTTCTGCTAAGTGAGTATTGATGAAGATAAAGTCTTATACCTCTTATTCCAGTATAGCTGGAGTGAGAGGGACATAACTACTGATATGTCCTATCTGTTAGGCCCCAACGTTTCCATTTTGTTAATGTAAGTCATCAAATAATTAGATATTTTGCTAAATAAGAATGAATATTTATATTTGGATGAGGTTATATGGTAATGAAGTTTGAAATTTTAGTAATATATAATTTCTGAAATCTTGTAGTTTCAATGAGATGATTAGTTGCATTCTCCATGAAGAATAAGGTAGCCACGTAAATAACCAAAAACCAATCGTTACACTTTTCGAAACCATCTAAATCAATAAATGCATATAAATTGGTCTTCCACAAATTTATAAACTCAATGGTTCGAAGCATCTGCTTAAAATGTGTTCATGGCCAATTCTAGATTGGGAGATTTACTTGAATAACTCTAATTTTAACTAAAATTACTAGACTAACTTACAAAAAATATAGGTTATTCTAGTAAAATTATTACCCAAACTGCCCTTATAAAACAGTTATACGAAAAAAATATTACAACAATGCCATTATTAATTTATTTACACCTCAGCAAAAAAATCAAATTAATTACAGTTATGCCACAACAGGTTTCATATTTAATTATGTCTATTATGTTAAATCTATCGGTATAATAATGACAAAGTTATGAGCGTTTGGTAAAATTATTTACATTTGGTAGACTTAAAATGAAATCATAGACTTAATACCATAAGTTTATATCACGACACCACAAACTTATTCGCGATGACAAATTTTAAGGACAAATCATAGATTTTTTACGTAAAATCTATTTTCCAACACAGTAGAAATAATTTTAGTCGGTAGAGTTTTTGTCAAATGGTAAATTTAATAATTATTGGTAGATATATTTAATAAATTTACCAATAGACACGTCAAACTTATGTCAAATATGGCAGTTTTAATATTTAATACCTTAAATCTGAGACAGATTTAAGTTATTTTGACAGAGTTATGCATCCAAGTGATGATATATTTGTTCTTATGGAAGCATAGTTTTATTAACATTTAATAAGTCTATTAGTTAGCAGATTTATTTGGACATTAATTTTGTTTACTAGATTGACTTTTACGTTACGGTAGAATTATGTTTACGTTACAATAAACTTATATATATCTGTCGTTTGGTAACATATTTACAGTATTGTAGTAATGACAGACATATACTCTTACTAGATTAACCTTTTTATTGATAGAAGATTTATTTTCAGCAGACATATATATTGCAGTTATGATAGATAAATAACAACAGATTTAATTATTAGTTATGAAAGGTTTATTTTCTTTGACAGATTTAATTATGGGAATTATCCATGTCAGCATGTTTTTTTTAGCACATGCAACCGAGGATGATTTAGGGTTGCCGCACGTATTATCGAACAGAAGAGTTTAACTTTTAGAGAACGATGTCTGTATCTACCTCTTTATCCTCCTCTTAAACTAATTATCGATATTTGTAGTTTGCAGGGCCGGCCCAATGGGTTTTGCTACCTAAAGCAAAAAAACAAAAATCTTAGCCCATTATTAAAAAAGATACAAAATATACCTTTATCTATACTCGAACTTGGGTGCCACTATATTTAAATTAATGTTTTGCCACTACACTACAACAAACTTTCAGAAATTGGCGCCCTAAACTTTTATTTATTTCTTGCCGCCCTGAAGCAAGTGCTTCACCTGCTTTAGCTCAGGGCCGGCCCTGGTAGTTTGCATGATCTCTTCTTATACTCTTTTCTTCTACGATGGATCAAGTGATTCTGGTATATGGTCATTGGCGATTTGACAATTGCAGATGGCTGTTTGTTTGGGATTGACAATTGAATCGGTGCTTTTCCCAGTTCATACTCTCGTTGAGGGTACATTCTTATTGAACTTGAAGAAGCCATACCTGCAAAGATATACAAACTAACTCAGTAAATTTGCAATAATTAACACGAAGATTTACTCCAGATGAAAAACAGATGCATGTTAAAAAAATTCAATGGCGCCAAGATGCAAAACAAAATAAATCGATTAGAGTGGGAAACAACTTACCGGTAATAAACTCTTACCTGGAAATGACAAGGGCAGATTTATAGGTCACCAGGACAGTGGAGGAGTACGACTGAAAACGGATTGCTACTTCGACTGAGACAACGAGACCGGCTTACGTTTTCCAATTGGAAATCGCTTCGGCACAAAGGTGACTTAACGGCGGCTAGATTAGATGATTTTGTTTCTTTGAGAGAATTTTTTGTTTAGGAAAATAAAATCGTGACTGAGAAATTTAGAAAGAAAATATGACTGAAGGGGATTTAGGAAAGAGAATCGTATCATTTTGCACAATATTAGCATAAATTTTTTAAAATTTAAAATAACTGGATAAAAACGTTTGATGGGGGAAAGTGAATATTTTTCCTTCAAAACTTAATTAAAAATGGCAAATCTGTGATTAGTAAAACAAGTTACGGTTTAAGGGTCTTATTAGCATAAAATTAGAGTTATTCTAGTAAAAATCTGGAGAGGAAGTCAATCTAGTAATCCATGCAATGTTGTAAATGTTGATTGTTCCTCAGAAACTCTCCACTTACAAACACACCAAAACCGATCATGATATCAGTTAAACAACGTATAAACCACTCAGCAATACTAATATTTAGAAATATGATTTTTTGAGTCAAATGCTTATGTCTCCTAAATATCCTAGAAACGAAAATGTTGCTGTCATCTCTCCAAAAGTAAACATGATTGTAAATGTTTCTATCATTAACAGAGGCGTAACGGGAGAAATTGATTGAAGCAGAATCCAAGACGGTTGTTGAGAGAGATGCTGCAGTAAGTTATACATCTCATTTATCATTTCATAGATTTTCATCATTATATATATATATATATATCTATATTTTAATCACTTGATCATTTCATATTTTTTTGTATGAGCAAAGCTAAGAAGACTTAAAGCTTGCTGTTCTTGTTTAATTTCTCCCTTGTTTTTCACCCTGCGTATTTCAAGGAGGTGTAGCTTTGTTTCTTCATGGGTTTCTTGGAACTGGTGAAGAATGGCTCCCTATCATGAAGGTATCTTGGGATCCACGAGATGCATTTCAGTACAAAGTCATGCTCGCGAGACCCAGAAGATGCCGATTTTCTCAATGGAAATGATAGCAACGACACTGTATAAGTTGATTGACCAAATCACTCCTGGGAAAGTTACTATAGTTGGGTATTCCATGGGAGCAAGAATAGCATTGTATATGGCGTTGAGGTTTAGCAACAAGGTGGGTTCCTTTGTCTGAAAATTCAGTATTGTGTAGTAATGTTGATAATGGAATTTGGATGCTGTTCTATAGATCGAAGGAGTTGTTGTTGTATCGGGGAGCCCCGGACTCAAGGATCCAATGGCAAGGAATGTTCGAAGTGCAACAGATGATTCTAAAGCATGAATGCTGGTTGACCATGGACTAGAAATCTTTTTGGAGAACTGGTACAACGGAGGCTTGTGGAAAAGGTGACTTTCTTAATACAGTGTGACTTTGTGTAATTTGATGACTTTGTTATATGGACTTGAATTTCATACTCATATGAGTGAGTTTTGCAATGAGTAGTTTGAGAAGGCATCCTCATTTAGAAAAATAGTTGCAAGCCGCTTGGTACATGATGATGTCCTTAGTGTTGCAAAGCTCCTCTTGGATCTAAGAAGTGGGAGACAACCGTAAGTTCATTTATGCAACCTTTTTGCTTTCGTGGATGATGATTATCTTTGACGAAGATGATGATGTTATTTCCTTTGAAAAATAGGTCATTATGGGAAGAGCTGGAGGATTTTGATACAAATATCTCGCTTGTCTTCGCAGAGAAAGATGTCAAATTCAAGAAGATTGCTACTAGAATGTACCACAAGATGAGTAAAAGCAAGAAGAGCGAAAACAACATTATTGAGCTGGTTGAAATCCTAGAAGCTGGTCACGCTGTCCATCTCGAGAGCCCTCTGCGACTGATCCTAGATCTTAGAAAATTCTTAACAAGAGTGCGCAAAAACTCTGCATAGACTGAGCTTTCTTGGAAGCTCTTGCTAGTACTGAAAGAAACATAGCAAGCTACTGGAAATTGAATGATTGGACCTGTCTCAGGGCCTTTTAGTACTTCAATTGTATCAAATTCCAATTGTGTTGAGGGACATGTTATCAAAGGAAAGTAATAAATTGATTTGAAATTGAAATTTTCTATTGTTTGTTCCTCTCTGTCTATAAGTATAAATTACAGTGGTTTTTGAAACTTTTTAACACTGACAGAAACAGTGTCCACCATTACAGGCACAGACACATGTTCTTTTTTTAGACTTGCATTCTGGAGGACAGTACTTCTTGCAGTCATTGTCATGTTCGAAAACGCCAGTGGACTCCATTATAGGTACTACCTGCGGCAAGCAGTTACAGTTCTTCTTTCCTTCGGGACATTTGCTGCCTAGGCAACTCACGTCTTCCTCCGCCATCTCTCTTGCATTATGATAACACCGTATTTTGACCACTTTTATGGATCGTTTTGAAATACTTTTTCTATGTTTTTAATTGCTTTTAAGTACTTTTATTACGTTTTTCTAGTATTTGTAGTTCCAAGACTCTTTTCAGGTAACTTAGGGAAAAACTTAACAAAATGGATAGAAAACCAGATTTCAGCTCAGAGTCAAACCGTCAAAAGTTCACCCCTGATTGAAGGCCTTCTCACCGTCTGATCCAGCTCAAATTTGGAGACCTTAAAGATGGAAGTATCAGCTTTCCAGTGCACTTTACAGCTTGGCAATCCAACGGTTCAATCAAAAGATACGCGAAGAGCAAGATGTCCCGTAAACCAGCCGGCAAGCACTTCCACCCGCGGCCAAACACTCATTCCCCGCGGTCAGGAGCATCCCGGCCGCGGCAAACCATACATTCCCCGCGGTCACAGCACTCCCGACCGCGGCCATCAAACTCCGAGCCCAAAAGCCCATTTCTGAAGCCCACAATGATTCCCTCATTTGGAGAAACCCTAAGTGACGTCCAGAGAGGTCTTGAGCACTATAAATACATGTCTTATGAACCCTAAACGAGAGAGAACCGATCAGCCACCGAAATAATTACTTCATATTTTTATTGTTTTTGCTTTAGCTTTTAGGGAGAGAGAGATTTGTTCTCTTGAACCCTTGTTCTTTCTTTTTCAATTTCGGTTTCTATTCTACTTCTTAATACTATGTCTTTGATTTCGTTCATTATGTCTGAGTAGTTTTATTGTTGGGATTAAGGGATTTTCGATGGGGATTTATATGTTCGATGAGGATTCCATGAGCTTTTGAGCCGAATCTTAGAACTTTTTCTTCTGAATTCGTTTTTACTGCATGAGAGTAGCGTCATGAACTACAATCTGATCCAGATGCTTGGTGACACGAAAGTGTTCATCAGGTATCAGATCTAGTTTGGGAGAGGAAAACAAATATGGGAGTGGAAACCTACCTATGGGCGATTTGTGAATTAGGACGAGTCTTAAACATAATGCATCTCTTCTCTTCCAGGGCCAGAGTGGAAACCTACTGGTCAGGATTGAGAGAGATAGTTGTCTATGATCACGACAATGGCGTATTCATACGTCCGTGACTCCAGTTCGAAAATTTTAAGCTAAGATCTTATCAATTTTACTCTCTAGCAATGTTTTGAATCGTTCGTACCCCTGAGAAAACTTCCCTGAAGCCCAACGCCTTCTTCCTTATTGATTTACACCGATTTTCTTTCAAGCTTTAGTTCAATATTGTCTTTCCTTTTTAGTTCATTTTCATTTAAGCATTAGAATATCTGTTTTTATCCTTTTTAGTCATTTTCGTTAAGTTTAGTTATTACGTCATTTAATTCTCGTATTCTCTTTTAATATTTCGTTTTTTTTTACATTTTAAACACACTACCAAACCCCCACAAAACTGTTTTTTTTCTAGACTTCCTTACTTTAACTTATTTCAAAGGCTTTTTGCAGGAAAAGATCCTCATTCCCTGTGGATTCGATCCCTAAGTACTACAATCGATCAGCTGTGCACTTGCGGCTATTGATTTCAATTAGGGTAAAACTTGACACCCACAACACACCACATCACCCAAAAACGGACCTTCATATATACATCACCAAAAACTTTAATACAAAACCAAACCAAACAAATCATATAACAAAGAAGAAGACAAGCTTGAGAGACGTTTTCTCCATTGCTAATTGTAAATCTCAAGATATTTTCTTTTTTCTTTTGATTGTGCTAAGTGAGGAAGAGTAGTTGGATTGTCTTCTTTGTATAGAAGGAAGTTAACAAATATTTTGATGGAAGGATTTTACCAAGTTGAGTCGGATACTATTTGATTACATATTAATTAGTCCAACATTGACCAAAAATATAAAAAAAGTTAGTCCCAGAAGCTGGTCACACTGTCCATCTCGAGAGCCCTCTGCGACTGATCCTCGCTCTTAGAAAATTCTTAACAAGAGTGCGCAAAAATTCTGCAGAGACGGAGATTTCTCGGAAGCTCTTGTTAGCAGTGAAAGAAACATAGATAGCTGCTGGAAATCTGAGAAACGTTTTGGAACTTAAACACATTGTTTGAACATGATTGGACCTGTCTCAGGGCCTTTTAGAACTTAAATTGTATCAAATTCCAATTGTATTGAGCGGGAGCGGAGCCATGTTATCAAAGTGGGAGTAATAAATTGATTTGAATGTGTCTATTGTTTGTTCCTATCTATCTTATAAGTATAATACAGTGTTTTTTTTGAACTCCTAACACTGACAGAAACAGTGTCCACCATTACAGGCACAGACACAGGTTCTTTTCTTAGACTTGCATTCTGGAGGACAGTACTTCTTGCAATAAATGTCATGTTCGCAAACACCAGTGGACTCCATTATAGGTGCTACCCGCGGCAAACAGTTACAGTTCTTGTTTCCTTCGGGACATTTGCAGCCTAGGCAACTCACTTCTTCCTCCACCATCTCGCTTGCATCACCCAAAAACGAACCTTCACACATACAACACCACAAACTTTAATACAAATACAAACCAAAAAAATTATATAACAAAGAAGAAGCTTACAAAATGCTATGACTGTGAGGGAGAACAAGAAGACAAGCTTGAGAGACGTTTTCTCCATTGCTAAATCTCAAGATTTTTTCTTGTTTATTTTGATTGTACAAGTGATGAAGAGAAGTTAGATTGTCTTCTGTATAGAAAGAAAATTGACAAATATTGTGATGGAAGGTTTTACCAAGTGGAGTCGGATATTATTGATTACATTTTAATTAGTCCAACGTTGACCAAAAATATAAAAAAAAGTTAGTCTAACTTGAGATCTCTCTCTTTTTTCAGGAAATGATCAGTTTATAACAATTCAAGAGATTTACAGTAAATTTAAAGACGAGTTAAAGCTCATACAGTCTCAGAGAAAACTCCTAGATGAGAATTCAAAAGATAGCGAATGAAGATTCAAGGCTTGATGGTCCAATATGACAAGTTTTAAAGCTTCAAATTGGAGCGAATTTAAAGGCATTGATCAAACACTTGGTAATTAATTAAAAAAAGAGAGAGAGAGAATCAGAGAGATGGACACATAAATTGAAACAAAACATTTTTTGGGCGAGAAGCAAAAATAAGCTATTGTTCATAAAAGAAAGATTAAGCAATGTGAGTTTTTTTTCTGAAAAGTGAGTCAAATCTTTTTTTCTATTATGTATTTTTCTAGGGTTTTTGGAAGCTAGATTTGCTTCATATCTCTTTATCTCTCCCATAATATATAAACAATAATGTTATGAATATGCAGTGGCGGATCTACTTGCATTAAGGAGGTGGCAAGTACACCCACTTAAAATCTTATAGCCAATGTTATTCTCTTAAGATCCAAATTATTGACCTCATCCATATTTTCACTAAACATTTGAAGACATTGAAACCTAATAAATTAATTTCCTAATGCAATAGTCTCATTTTAAGTTTCATCTAAATCTCCAGTCTACTCATTTATTTATTTTTATAATAAAAATGAAAATTCTAAATATCTATACATAATTTGAAAGCATTTTTAGATAAGGATTTTTATATTGTATTTAATATTTTATTTCTTTCATTGAACAATATGCTTTTAGGAACAAGTCGTATCTCTTTCATTGAACAATATGTTTTTAGGAACAAGCCGTACCTCTTTCATTGAATTGTTGAACTTCCATCTGAATCTTGTCGCTCGCCATCTTTTCTTTATCCATCTTCACCAATCTATATCCATTGATCTCACCAATTAGCACTTTCTTCCTTCTGGGATTGTTAATTTGTTACTATCTCCCAATTGATTGGTATTTTGCTTTCTGAGCCCCCTAGAAACAACCTAACTTCTCAATCACGGCAGATTCCACCGACATATCCAAAGTCCAAAGATCGCAAGAAACGACTCATTTCTTTATCTCTGTCTCAACAACCTCGTTAGCGACTTTAGCCAACAATTTTCAAAGAATCGCACGCATTTTGTCTCGCTTAGAACCTCTCGTCGCCGAAATCTCCACACCACTGGTCGGTTTTGTTTCCTACCGGTACGGTGGCGTAAAGATTCCAAAAAAGCTTTGCCTCTAATTGCATTTTAAGGTTTTGTGATGGTAGAAAATTCGGTGACTCTTTCCTTTTGTAGACGAGATCACAAACAAGATACTCGGGAGCTTTTTTCAAACGTTTCATGGCATCGAGATATATACCTTATTAAGCCCATAATGTGAAGCCCATATTATATAATGATATGTTAATAATGCTATAATACTTTTATCCCACATCGAAAACTAGTGTTGTATTAACTCCACATTGTCTTGTATATAAGCACAAGTTTGTGCATCTAATGAAACCAAGTCAGATCAATATCTAAATCTACATGGTATCAGAGATATAAAATTATGAGACCTAATAGTTTTTTATTCGATATTCAAAATTCTTGTTTATCAAGTTTTTTGAAGTTCGAAAGTTATTTTTACATGATTTGTTATTCTCAGATGAGATTTAACAAAGATGGGTAGTGGAAAAAATTCATCAGTGTCCAAGAGTTTTGCCAGTGGCGGGTCTTTAAGCTTTGAAGATCAAAAAGCTGCAGCCAAAATTACTACCATTATCCTCCTTGGCCGATTGCCACATGGGGTCAGTCAATCTTTCCCAGAAATTTGGTTTTTTAGCTGCATGCAATATCGTATCATAAACCCTAGCTGGGTAGATTAGGGATTAAGATTCTCTCTGATACATGGGTATTGCATGCGGCTAAGAAACCAAATTTTTGGGAAAAAATTGACCCCATGTGGCAATCGGCCAAAGGGAATAATGTTAGTAATTTGGTTGATATAAGTGATGATTTTAAATTTACTTCCCAAAAGGATGACATCTGAGGCCACAAGAAAACATGTTTTAGGCCTTCAATACTTAATTGTATATAATAATTCCAACTGTTTTGAGTGGTGCAGAGATATTCTTTTCGAGGAGAATAGTAAACTGATTTAAACAGTTTTCTATATCTATTTGAAATCTCTTGTTCCTCTCTGTCTTATAAGTAGAAATTATTGTGGTTTCCAATTTCTTAACACTCACAGAAACAGGTTCCGAAATTACAGTTAACAATCTTGCAGCCCTTAGGACAGTATTGGATGCAGTCGTTGCCTCTACGGCAAAACGCATTGGTCTCATAAAGTGTCCATTGTAGGTGCTACTTGCGGCAAGAAGTTACCACCGAGGCAATTCACTTCTTTCACCATCTCTCTTGCATCACCCAAAGATGAACCTTTGCAAAAACACACCACAAAAACTTCAACAAAAAAAGGACCAAAGCAAAAACTATATAATAAAGAAGTCATCATAGAAGAAGCATACAAAATAATATTATTGTGAAGGAGAACAAGAAGACAAGCTTGAGAGACGTTTTCTCCATTTCTAATTTGTAACCTCAAAATCTTTTTCTTGTTTATTTGATTGTGTAAGTGATGATGACAAGAGAAATGGATTGTCTTCTTCTTTTATAGAAGAAAGTTAAACGGCAACAAATCTTTTGTTTGAAGGTTTTACCAAGTTTAGTCAGATACTATTTGATTACACATTATTGTGCGTTACCACTCCAGCTTGAGATCTCTCAATTTTTGGAAAACTTCATTAGTGGTGGATTTGTTTCTGTAGAGGGAAATAAACCAACAGTGGAGATACATTGCTTAAAATGAATACACGCGATAATGAGTATATACAACATAATATACAAATGGCTAATGCTATTGCCAAGAGAGAGATAAACATATCTTCAAATGGAACTATATTTTTCTTTAACAACAGCCAAAGAAAAGAATGAAAGAAACAGCACAAAAGCTGTGGCCAAAACTGGTATCCATTTCAAGTTGCTTGCTCTTCTCATCTCCGTGTTCATGCTACTCTTTTCTGTTTCTGGTACTGCCCTTGTTCTCTCATCCACCTGTTCAAATACCAGATAAGATTAGTACAAGAGATGCTCTGGTTTTCACATCCCATAATCATCTACATTTTGCTTCGTCCATATTCTTCCAAAGCAAAAAAACTGAATACCTGCCTGCAGACTTTCAGCAAATGCCTCGATTCCAGGACCATCTGCGTGAAAAGGCAGCTCTTTTTCTCCAGCATAAGGTCCATTTCTTTGGTACTTATTTCCCACTAAAAATTGATTCACTCTCAGTTTTTCATTTTCCTTCACCAAAGAATGTAGCTGCAAAAAGACATTGATGGTTGGCTTGTGTCCCTTTGCTTTTGTGTCCCATTGATGGTTGGCTTGTGTGTCCCTTTGCTCATACAAAACAAGGGAGAAATTAAACAAGAACAGCAAGCTACTCTCTCAGGTGAGGAGGATGCCTCCATCAAAGACTATACGGAGAAAGCTCATCAGAAGTCTTCAGAGCTCGGGTATATTAATAACACATAGAACAATCTGTCTCTCTCTCTACATTTCCTTGTAATCTCGTAAATTAACTTTGATTTATTGGCTGCAGGTTAGCTGACAAGGAGAAACCTGGTGTCTGGAAGACTTGTTCATAATTATGTATGCTTTGGATTGTTGTTTGGATTATAATGAAATAAAATAACTCGGTTGATGAATAAAAAGTCTTCTTAGAATAATACATATGTTTAGTGTTCTCGTACATTATATTGAAAGTTGCGTAAAATCAAAAATAATTTATTAAGTATATAGTTGTAATATTCAGAGTCGATTCAACCAGTTATGAGTCAGTGATATTTGGGATTGTAAAGTAAAATATAGAAAAATCATCCATAATAAGTCATAGATAGTAAAAAGATATGCAATAATGCAAAGTATAATATAGTTTAATGGATAACTAAAGTTTGAGCTTAAAATTTGACTGCAATCAACTTGAGCTGATTCCACATGGTAGTGAGTTGACTCCATGAATAAAGTTGCAAATTTAATCAATCACATAGTATTAATTTATATACATTTCAGAGCAGATAAGTTTTGTCGAGTTGTCGACCACGTGTTTTTTTAGTTGCGGATACATTTGTTACTACTGTAGTTTACTCTTGCCTGTGTTTTGCTTTAGATGATTACTAATTTTTGTCTCATGTTTTTATACTCTAAAATTTTATCTGTTTAGTTATACTGGGATATTCAATAACATCATTCAACTTTTCCGAAACGTTTTCTTAAATATTTTTATGTTATCTATTAAAAATTACTTACTGTCTGAAAATGTTGCTATCACCTATTCAAAATGAATGTAAATGTTTTGGTATCATTAACAAGGTAATAGGAAGAAAATGATTTTAAAGAGAATCCAAGACAATCGGCATATATATCAAGTACTTCTCTGAAATTTGAAAGACTATAATCAAGAAAACAGGCATAAAGTTGAAAGACTATAATCAAGAAAACTGATTGATTTATGCACAACTTTTGGACATAAGATTTTGATCAATGTCTTTTTTCTCCTACTTATTCTCATTTCTCCCTTTCTTTTGATTTTCTTGGAACGGAAAAAATCAAATCATTAAAAAAAAATGTTTTTCATTCAAAATAAAAGAAAACTCTATTTGTTATTTTACTATCTTCAGCTTATCTCAGATATCATTGCTCATAGATTCTTGTACACCTCACGAAACAGTTAATTAGTTTATTGCTTTGATAACTAAAACCTCAAAGTTTAATATTTTCTAACCACTCCCTCATGATAGTGTTTACATCTTGGATTATCTTTAATTATTTTCTCCTTATTAACTTGTTGCATATGGTTCCATGGTATAAAAGTGGATGGACGCTACCAAACCATTGGTCTATATGAGAAAGTTGATGGAACTAGAATTAGAATATTTGAATTATTAGTCTGAAAGTGAAAGGATACATACTTACATTTCTTGAATTCACTGAAGAGAAATAAAGTCAACTTTATCAGAAGAGGATATTATTGCTCATAATAACACAATGAACAATAATATCCGAGATAAGTTGAGAATTATGTAATGTATACTTGACTTCTCCAAAGTGTCTATACTGAGTCTGATGATATGATTAAGAACTTTCTGATGGTTTTGGGAGAAGGTATTCCATACCGCAAAAGATTCACATGAGTAGATCTTATCACAGACTCTAATGAATAGCTTGACGAGAGGATGGTGCCACAGAGCAACAGGATCAACATCCAAGTTACTAATGTTTTCAGGCAAAAGATCCCAGAGTTGAATTAGCTCTTTGATCACTGCAAGCCATTCCTTTCCCCCTTCTTCAAGTCTTTTGATTAGAAACTCTAGAAAGTAAGAAGAGCTCCTACTCATCTCTGAAATATCCTTCCCCAAGATTTTTGCCAGCTCTGGGAAGGTTTTGATGAAAAAGTCTTTATAAAAAGGGCTCAGAACTTCTAGGATATATACAAGTGAGGAGAAAACACGTTGTGGTAGCCTGTTAAATTAGAAGAAGGATGAATTTATAAGAACAAACTTTATTAAAAAATGTGAAACAGTGAAGAGCACAAAATGTAGTTACTTACCGATCCTGATCCGAGTCTTTACAGACAACGAGACCGCCAAAACTGAGAAGATGAGGATGTGGCAGGTGACTTAAAACTGGAAATTTTTGAGGATTCAGTGCTAATTACAGCAAACGAATGACCTGAATTGACAGGTTTGAATGTCAATAAGATGATATACAGCAATAACACGAGCGCACATCATTCAATAGATACGTGAAACAACATATTATCTGAAGTCCCCAGATCAAAATCAGATATTATTGCTCACAGTTTTTTGTACACATCACAGGACAGTTAATTAGTTTATTGCCTTGATAACTAAAACCTCAAAGTTTAATATTTTCTAGCCACTCCATCATTTAGACAAACTCCTCCAAAACTGCAATGGAGATGTAAAAATTAGATTATTTTATAAAACAGAAAACACATGAATAAAACATTTGGATATTTCTTCTTATTTTCGTCTGGAGTCTCATGCTTATTTAATTTCCAATTCTCATAAAAATATGCAATTTTTCTGTAATAATTATTCCACATAAGCCAAAAGTTTCAATTATCCCCGTTTTTAGAGCTTCTGTCATGTTTTTCTCTGTTATTATATTAACAGCGGCATGATCATTCTTGTCTTTGATAAACTGCAGAAAAGATTGAATCAGAAAAAAAAAACTTGCATACAAAAACATGAATTATATACTTCGATAAAGTTGACTTTAATTCTCTTCAGTGAATTCAAGAAATCTAAGTATGTATCAGTCCACTTTCGGACTAATAATTCAAATATCATACTTCTAGTTTCATCAACCTTCTTATATAGACTAGTGGTTTGATAGCACCCATTATGCTCAATTTTCTGAATTGCACCCTTAAACTTTTTATACCATGGAACCATGGTTTATCACTAACTGCTTAAGATTTGAATGACTATAATCAAGAAAACAAATTGACTTATGCACAACTTGTGAACATAAGATTTTGATCAATGTCTTTTTCTCCCACGTATTCTCATTTCTCCTTCTCTTTTGATTTTCCTGGAACAGAAAAATCAAATCAAAAAAGAAAATGCTTTTTATTCAAAATAAAATGGTATAAATCAATTTTTATTTTTACTATTAATATTTTTTAATATGATATTTTATATTAAATCGGATTACAAAATCAACCGAACCAATAACCCAATATGCCTGGTTTAAAGCTAACCCAAAATACAAGAGGAATTGAAGAAAACAAACAAAAACCGGAATGAAAACCGGAGATCAATCCCGAACAGCTACAGAGACTCTGCCGCTGTGAAGGAGACTCCGCCGGAAAAAGACCTCCGGACAGACAAGAGATCAGAAAACCTCCCTTGCTGAGGAGACACCCGGAGCCCGGAGAGACAAAGAGGAAGCCGGAGCTACCGTCGACATCTCAAATCCTCGACAAGGCAAGGACACCGCTCAGCTCACCAGACCACAGATGGGAAGAGAGGGAAGAGGGAAAGGCCGTAGATATGATACATACCGGGAAAATTCTGCTGCTTTGTTTATCCGCCGTCCCCAAGCAGATTCACATCCGCGAACAGCCACATCCGACAAACACCACTCGCAGGCCCACACACCAAACTCCGACCCAAGGTTTCGGCTTCGCCACACCAACGCGTCAACCCGAGCCACCAGCGCCTCCCGAGGAACCTCTCTGAAATACGTCCTCAATACCCAGATTGGAAACCCAGAAGCCGCCGCACAAAGCAGCCAAGCGCCACCGCCGAGATTTTGTCACTTCCAACTCGCACCATGAAACACCGTCGGTTGACCAAAAGGGGGGGGGGGGGGGTGGGATCTCTCACGGCGCCTGAATCACCGAAGAGACCACCAAACAAGCTCAGATCTAAGGAGATCGTCTTTTGAGTCGCCACGCGTGACTTCACGCGCCTGACCCCACGTTAAATTACTAACGCTTTTCATATAAATCAATTTTTAGTGTTTAAATGTTTTCTTTTAAAAATTTGTTAGTCATTAAATCCACGTTAACGATACTTCCATCAATTCAAGCAAAATGTTCATCTCTAACATTTCTTCTAAAGTGAGTATTGATAAAGATAAAGCCTTGTTACCTCCTATTCCAATATAATTAGAGTGAGAGGGACATAGCTTTTGACATGTTCTATCTTTTTTTTTTTCCACTACCCACTATTACATCACTATTATCCCCCGCCATTGGCTCGTTATGAATGATTTGGGAAAAGATAATGCCTTTCGCTCGAGTTCCTTTTGCTAGACTATCCGCTCGGGTATTCAAACTTCTAGGAATGTGAGAGAGAATGAAGGTCCCGAAGCTTTCTCGGAGGTTTTGGAAGACTTCCAGCTCTGATAAGAAGGATGGCCAGTCCGATGGCGATTCTGTCAAACTTACCAAGTCCAAACAATCAGACTGAAAATGCACATAAAAGATCCCTCTATCTATCAGACTCGACATAGCCCATAGGAGACTATCCAACTCGGCGTGGAGAGCCGAGAGACTTCGACGGCAGCCTTGAAGTCCAAAAACCTCACCACTCCTTTCCTCCTTTAGACTCCATCCAAGTCCACTA
The DNA here is from genome assembly GCF_000478725.1 of Eutrema salsugineum. Lineage (NCBI taxonomy): Eukaryota > Viridiplantae > Streptophyta > Magnoliopsida > Brassicales > Brassicaceae > Eutrema > Eutrema salsugineum. Next base: position 303,589 of record NW_006256867.1, read on the forward strand.
ACCAGACTATTACCTATCCAGGATGCATCCACCTGACAAATTGGAAACCTCTGGTCATCTGGAAGAGAGGTCGGGAGCGAAGGAGTGGTGGTAGGCGACATTGCAGCCTCTTCAACGTCTTTTGGCTCGTTCGCAGTCTTCCAGCTTTCCGCTTCAATCTTGGCGTGGATCAAGGTGTTTACGGGGGAAATTTCTTTCCCGTTGAAGATCTTGTCATTCCTCGTTTTCCAAATATACCACAGGATCCAAGGATAAAAATCCTTTTTGTGGATCTGTCATGCCTATCTCTTTTGTATTCCAAAAGAGAAAACTCATATTTTGATAAATAGAAGTGCTCGGGAAGAGACCCGGAAGGGACGGAAAGTCCGATAAGCCCAGACTTGTAAGGCCGAGGGACATAAAAACAGGAGGTGGTTAATAGATTCTTCAGGGTTCCCATAGCGGAGGCACTGTTTCTCCGATCCCATATGCCTGTGGGTCAAATTTTGACAAGTAGCAATACATCCTGATAAAGTTTGCCACATCAGATGCTTCATCTTTCCAGGCGCCCGAATCTTCCAAACGTAGCTAAGAAGGGCTGTGATACTCGGTTCTGCGACAATATTCAAATTTTGAGCCAACTTCATTCTCCTAATTAACTCATAACCTTATTTAACCGAGTATATCCCCGATTTAGTATGGTCCCACGCATATCCATCAAGGGTACGGTTACGGCTGGGTCTCAGGCCAAGGATAAGGGAGACATCCTCAGGTTGGAACGGAAGTCGAAGGAGAGGCTCATCCCATTGCTTTGTATCTTGATGGATAAGATGTTAACTAACATTCCTGGTTCCTGCAAGCCGATCTGAGGGGCAGCTCTTGGGGCTCGAGTTCTTTCGTCTGGGATCCACGGCTCACTCCAGGCTATTGTGTTAAGTCCCGACCCAATTGTCTTCCTGAGTCCCATTTGGAGATACGGTTTGGCCGCCATCATACTCCTCCATCCATAAGATGGTGAGTAGATTTTTCGATCCTCTAGTGGATCCGATTGTCGGTAATATCGTCCTCTTAGCACTCATTTCAGAAGTGAAGACGGGTAATGGATGAGTCTCCATAGCTGCTTAGCGAGCAGTGCTAGGTTAAAATCATTTAGATCCCTAAATCCCAATTCTCCCATATCCTGGGGAATACAAATCTTATCCCAAGCAATCCAATGGATTCCACTGCTATTTTGTTTCGAGCTCCACCAAAAGTTAGCTATGGCACTACTCAGTTTGTCTGTCACCCCTTTCGGTAAAAGGAAGCACGACATGACATAAGTAGGGACAGCTTGAGCTACCGATTTTATCTGAACTTCCTTCCCACCCTTAGATAAAAGCCTCGCGGACCAATTATTGACCCGATTACTGAGACGGTCTTGGACGAAGGAGAACACTTTCTTCTTTGATCCGCATATTTGTTCTGGGAGTCCCAGATACATACCCATTCCTCCTTCCGTAGTTATGCCGATAGCATTTTTTATACTCCGTTTAAAGTTTTGATTTACTCTATTCCCAAACATGATGGATGACTTGCCCAGATTAAGTTGTTGTCCTGACGCCTTTCCATATGTATCAATAATCTTAAATATTTCCTTTCCTTGATGGCAATCTGCTTTACAGAAAAATAGACTATCATCAGCGAAGAGCAGATGGGAGACGGGGGGCTTGCTTGAGCTATTTTAAGCCCAGATATGCGATCTTCTTCCTCAACACCCTTGAGAAGAGAGATGAGACCTTCAGTACACATGATGAAGAGGAAAGGGGAAAGAGGGTCTCCTTGTCTCAAACCTCTGGACGGCTTAATGTTCCCTTTAGGTTCTCCGTTAATCAAGACCTGATAAGAGACCGAAGAAATGCAGGCCATCAGAAGGCTGACCCATCTCGATGAGTATCCTAATTTGGTAAGAAGAGCTTCTATGAATCTTCATTCCACTCGATCGTATGCTTTACTCATGTCTGTTTTGATTGCCATAAAGTTCTCTCTGCATTTTGTATTGGTACGAAGGGCATGAAAGTTTTCTTGTGCTAAAAGGATATTGTCAGTGATGAGTCTCCTAGCCATGAAGGCCGACTGTCTCCGAAATAAGGTTTGGCAAAGTCTTTTTGAGGCGTTTACACAGAAGCTTGGAGGGATCTTATAACTCACATTACATAAGCTAATAGGGCGGAATTCCGTCATCGATCTGGGTTTGATTGTTTTAGGGATAAGACAAATATTTGTCTGATTAAATTTGGGATCAAGAGCTCCCGATCTGAAGAAGTCTTTTACCATCTTTACTATGTCTTGGCGGAGGAAGGGCCAGAATTGTTGATAGAATTAACTTGTCATGCCATCAGGTCCTGGGGCTTTATCAGGATTAATATCAAAGAAGGCGTCTTTTATCTCTTTTTCTGACGGATCCTTCAGCAGGAGTCGATTCTCACTCTCTGAGACTTTCTCGGTGATAAACCGGAGAGAATTATCTATGTCAATGGGTAATGACGAGGAAAAAAGCTCCTGAAAATACTGCGAGGCCACCCGTGCGATTCCTCTTGCATTTTCTACCAGATGTCAGTTGCTGTCTTTTAAGGCTACAATACGGTTTCGGGCACGCCTCTGTTTTGTGAGTGCATGGAAGAATTATATATTTTTATCGCCTTCTTTCTGCCATTTTTCCCTGCTCTTTTGTTGCCAGAACATCTCCTCTTCCCTAAGGGCAGCACAGAGCTTTCTCCTAATTTCTTCAATTTCTTCAACGGTTGTATTCTCATCATCTTGAGCTGAATCTTGGTTATTTTTTAGTTCTTCTATCAGTCTTTCCGAATTAGACGGATTGGATTTCTTCCAAATGGAGATGTTTTTCCGGCATTGGGTCACCTTTTGATGAAAATCTCGACGGGATATTTCATCAAATGGGCCCCATCCAGAAACTACTGTCTCTTTGAATCCTGGTTTCCCGATCCATCTTTTGTCAAATCGGAAGGATTTCTTCTTCTTTAAGTTATCAATTTTGATCATGGCTAGAACTGGTCGATGATCTGAACCCCATAATTTCATATACTCCACAGAAGAGTGGGGGAATATAGACATCCATTCTTCATTTCCAAGAGCTCTGTCAAGGCGGCACTTAACTTTGCCTGAGCGTCTTCTTCCCACCCAGGAAAAGGAGTTTCCTTTGTAAGGGAAATCAAGCATTCCGCAATCATTTAGCATATTCCGGAATGGAATGAAGGAGCTCTCAGGTCTTCTCCTACCCCCCCCCCCTTTTTTCATGGTTCCCTGTAATTTCATTGAAATCCCCAATCATAAACCATGCTTCTTTCCTGGATAGGCTCATCCGGGTAAGACGTTCCCAAACTAGTTCTCGATTTTGTACAATCGGATCTCCGTAGATAAATGTCATAAAAAATTTGTGTCCATCCAGAAAAGTTTCAATATCAATCAAATGCTCATCCGAATAAGATATAGAAACCGAAGGTTCATCTATATTGAAAGTTGCGTAAAATCAAAAATAATTTATTAAGTATGTAGTTGTAATATTCAGAGTCGATTCAAACAGTTATGAGTCAGTGATATTTGGGATTGTATAGTAAAGTATAGAAAAATCATCCATAATGAGTCATAGATAGTAAATGATATGCAATAATGCAAAGTATAATATAGTTTAACGGATAACTAAAGTTTGAGCTTAAAATTTGACTGCAATCAACTTGAGCTGATTCCACATGGTAGTGAGTAGTGACTCCATGAATAAAGTTGCAATTTTTATCAATCAAATAGTATTAATTTATATACATTTCAGAGCAGACAAGTTTTGTGGAGTTGTCGACCACATGTTTTTTTAATATGAACCCAAGGTTCCACATTGGTAGGCTGAATGAATATTTTCATTCCCTATACGTTGACTTTTTTTAGTTTCTTCCATCGATTTCAGATTTTTTGATCCATCTCAGGTTCTTCCAAATTTCTCATAGATTTTTGTTTTTGATGTGAAAGGATCTCCCTTTATCTAATCTTGTTAGAATCCAAGACATTCTCATTCCACTGAACTTGTGTCTTCTTGAATTGGTATTTAAGTTTCAGCAAAATGGCTACTGGTGAAGCACCGTGTAACAATAAGAGGAGTTATCAGGTCGTCATTGCAGCAACTAAAGACATGGGTCTTGGTATGAATATGAAACTTCCTTGGGATTTACCAAGAGAATATCAGTTTTTCCAGGATGTAACAACTAAAACATCCGATCCCAAGAAGAGGAATGCGACTATAATGGGAAGAAAATCATGGGAAGCTACTCCTCTTGATATTCGTCCCCTTCCTGGTCGGCTCAACGTTGTTCTCACAAAATCTAGCTGTCTCAGCATTGCTACTAATGAGAATGTATTGGTGTGTAATAGCATGGAATCGGCTCTTGAACTTTTAGCCACTGAGCCCTATTCCTCGTCTATCGAGAAGGTCTTTTTCATAGGTGGCGGCGAGTTGTTAAGGTTTGCATAACTCTCTCTCAAAGTGCAGTTTCTGTTTCCACATGATAACATCTTGAGACTTTTAAAATTTTTTGAAGGCCTTAAGTTAGATCAAGATTGTGGTCTCTGTCTCTATGTACAGGCACTATATGAATGCACCAAACTGTGATGCAATCCACCTAACTGAAATCGATATAAGCGTGCCATGCGATGCATTTGCACCGAGGGTGGATACTTGTCTATACCGTCCATGGTACTCATCATTTCCAGTTGTGGAAAATGGGATTCGGTATAGCTTCAACACTTATGTCCGAAGTAAAAACCCCATTGCTGTGTCGGATTTCATTTGTTGCGAAACAGAGGATTACTCGTTCTTGCCTAAGATGGTTTTCGAGAGGCATGAGGAGTTTGGTTACTTGAATCTTGTTCAAAACATTATATCTAATGGGGACATGAATGACAATAACACTCTTTCTAAATTTGGCTGTCAGGTGAGTTGTGCTCTCTCCATCTTTGTCAATGTTTTCTTTCTTCGTTTAACATGGTTTTGTAGGTTGACCTGTGAAGTTCTTGTTTCCTGTTTTGGTTCATTATACAGATGCGTTTCAATCTGCGCAAGACTTTCCCGCTTCTCACAACCAAGGCATGACTTCTTTACCATATATCCCATACTAATATTTCTGATTTCAGTTCAAGAACACAACCTCAGTTTTTATCTGACGCTAGAGATTGATTTTGTTGGATTCATTGTCTTGCAGAAAGTTTTCTGGCTAGGCGTTGTAGAGGAAACCCTACAACTCATCAGTGGATCAACCAATCCCAAGGTAACACAAAAAGAAACCAAATCCTTGTGCTATGTTTTCTTTTGTTGATTACGAACCTAGAATGAAGCATATTATATCTCTCATAACGTTTTTCAGGAAGAGGGTACTAATCATATATGGAACAGCAACGAGGCTAACGAATATCTAGACAGGCAAGCTCATAATTTAGGATTTAGAAAGTGGGTTTACTGAAACTAGACTAACACACCAATATTTTTGTTTCAGTCTCAGAGTGAATGCCACAGAAGAAGATGGAGACCACCCGCTCTTGTTTGGACTCCACTGGAGAGACACTGATGCTAGGTTGGTGTTATCTCGTCTTTGGATTCATTGTTCGTATGTTTTGGCTTCTTTGACTCGTTTGCTTTACATTTTCCAGGAAAGAATTCAGTAAGCTCTCTGATTTTATAAACAAGATAAAGAACAATCCTCATAATCGAGGGATCATGCTTCCTTGTCAGACGTTCGCACAGGTTAGCACTCCTGTAACAACTTGTCGCATTTCCATTGTCAAGTATTCTAATGTATTAAGAGAAAAATGATGATCATCTTACAGAGAGAAATGTTGTGAACTGAAAATATTTTTGGTTTTTATTTGTTTTTTTTTTCTATCTTTATGATCAGTTCTATGTGGCCAATGGTGAACTTTCCTGTCAAATCTACCAGAGCTCAACTGAAGCAAGTCTCGTGATTCCTTTCTGTATCGCTGCATACTCTCTCTTGACATGCATCATCGCTCATGTTTGCGGTATGTATACATCAAAACCAGTTTAACATGTACATTAAATATTGAGTCCTAATGATCTGGAGTAATGACTTGAAAGCATTTTGTGCGGTTTCTTGTGCTGGCAGATCTTGTTGCTGGTGATTTCATCCATGTGATTGGAGATGCTCATGTTAATACAGCTCACATCAAGGCTATACAAAAACAGCTTCAAATTTCCCCAAAACCTTTCCCGGTCAGTACTATAACTTTGCTCATACATTCCCTATTTAATTTGGTCTCTGCCTCCTCATTTCAGGAAACAATTAATTTGACTTCTTCTATCTCTCTCTCTCTACCATCTTAACGGTTAAAAAACAGATTTTGAAAATGAATCCCGAGAAAACGAATATCGATCACTTTCAAGCCTCTGATTTGGAACTTCTGGAGATATGACCTGCTTCACAAATTTACAAAGATGGCTCTTTTAATACTCTCACTGTTGATTGTTTCTTGCTCATCATGTTTTTGGAGATATGACTAATTATTCTAACAGAAAACTTACAGAAATATATTTCATACTTTATAAGATGGAACAAAATTATACAAAGAGAAATTAAAAAAAGAAAGATAAAAGCTAAACAACAATTTATGCTCGGGCTTTGAAATATTTTTCACCCGTATATTTACAAACACACACAGATTATATATGTGAATGATATTGCATAAACTAAAGTCTTTCTTCTTCTTTTTTCCCTTGCTTTTCTTTTAATTACTACTTTACATCTAAATAATACAAAACTCTTCATCCTTTTGGTTCCTCCTCTGTCTCGCAATAAAAGACTCGATCTTGTACCGGAGTTCATCATCAGAATCAAATCCATCGGCAGGTCTCTCCGTCTCCGATCTCATCAGTCTTCCACAAGAACTCTTCTTCGAGCCCTCGAGATTCTCTGACCGACTCCTTTCGTAACTCTTCCTTGGGGTTTCCTGTTTTTGGGAAACAATTTGTTTGGGTCTCTTCACAGTTATGTCCTTCTTCTCCGTCTCCTCGCCACTGCTCTGTTTCCCACTGTTCTCAGTCTTTTTAGGTTTCTCTCTCTTATCTTCACTGCTCTGTTTTGCCCTGTTCTCCAACATGCTCTGTTTTGCTCTGCTCTGTCTCTTATCTTTGCTGCTCTGTTTTGCCTTGCTCTCTGTTTCACTCTGTTTTTCTCTGCGTATCATATCTTTCTGTAGAATCTCTTCTCTTCGTGAGCTCTCACGAACAAACTCGTCGTAAAAATCATTGCTGTTTCTCCGTGCATCTGGTTCTTGATTCACAAAGAGACCGCACTTGGCGATGATAGTGATGACTATCGCATTCCCCAAGATGAAAGCAAGGTGACGGTTAATGAGAAAACGCGTGAGACTAGAGTCTTCCAACATGATGACTAGTTGGTAGCAGAGCTTTGCTACTGTAACCATAACTACAGTTATCTCGATCACCCGATAAAACAGATCTAAGAGTATTTGAACCCGCGACTTCTTCACAACAGTCTTCATCTTTTTTGGTTTAGCCTTTTGGTTACTAAGCGAATCCATCTGCGTTGAATTTAAAAACAGTTGAATCAGAAGATCTAACGAAGATATTGTAGAGCAAAAGCGAAACTGATATTCAGTTTACGGTGGAAAGAAAAAACAGAGGAGAGTAAGAGTCTGTTTTTCTCTTTGTTTTTTATTTTATTTTTAGCTTGAGAGAATGTAGCTTTGCAATGTTGAGTATTTATAAGGGATAAAGGGTCATTGGGTGCATTTGCTTTCTTTTTCCGTTCACTAATCTTCTTTTTCAAGTGAATTAGTGTTCTTTTGTTCTTATATGCAAAAAGAGTTAATACATCTTTCACCCTTAGATCTCTTAGAACTAAAAGCCGAGCAAAATCTTAGTCTTGTGTCCTAAACTTTTCATTTTATACCATCGCTTGATTGTCCTTTTAAAATTTATATGTTAAGAATATGAGTTTAGAGATTTACTATTCATAAATTTGACAAATAATCTTTAACATATAATATCTAGATGTTTCAAACTAGTCTTGTTAGAAACATCTATTTTTGTTTTGGTTTTTGCGAACAAGAAACATCTAGTTTGAAACAAGAATTAGCTCTTTCATTAGTTAAAACTTAAAAGTAAGTTATTTGCAAGAACAAATATTGTTTCAGATGATGAGAAGCTAATGATTTTGAGCCTAACAAAGAAATACGAGGATAAGAGTATAACTATGTCATTTTAATAGGTTATTCAAAATTATGGCTCACTGTCTTAGAGTATATCAATCAAACAAGTAACATATTAACTTTGTTATAAAGTACTATTTGATCATGGAAAGTGTGCAGTTCCTAAAGGGTTTGTTAGTTAAAAAGCCATGTCTCACTTGTCAAACAATGTTATACAATCAGTGTTTATAATTATATTATTGAAATTTATGTGTTATGTGATTAACATTTTTGCAGTGAAGGTAAAAAAAAAAATCATTTAACAAGTGAGACATGGCTTTTAACTAACAAAAGTAAATCATATTATAGGTAACAATATGAAATAAATTTGGAAACAAGAAAAAGAATACTACTTGTTAGGAAATGATTGCTAGTAATAGTACCAACTTTGTCAAATTTATTAAATCATTATTATGAGTAGAAAATTTCTGTGTCGACAAATTAATTCTTTATCAAAATTTCTGAATCAACAATCTACATAGATAGATAGATGCAGATTCGATGAATGCTTGTGTATGTCTGTAGGATATTTCTCATTAAATATTAATTAATGATCACATTGTTGGTTATCAGATGGGTAAATAGCTCCATGCACTAATCTTCATTCATTAGTAATTTTTTACTCGACTCATAGAAGCCCACCATTATTTTTATATGTCCAACTAGCTTCTTTAATTTAGTCTAAATAATATCTTAAAATAATGCGTATCACCATATTAATAAACTTTGCTGTAAAAGTTTCTAGGACTTGAATGATTTGTGCCAAATTAAAATACTCCAGGATATAAAATAATACTATCATAATCGCATTGGAAGTTACTGAAATTTATTAAACCTATTTTAATTGTTTGTTCTAGAAACTCATTTTTGGGGGTTCGTAACACAAATCAACCGCATAAATCAAAATTTTCCAAATAGAAATATTAGTAATTAGCGTAAGAACACTTATCTTTTTACATTTTATGATATTTGTTTTTGTCAACTAAAATTTATAAATGACATAATGGAACTATGAAACTTTTTTCTCAACAAAAAAAAAAAACTATACAACTCAACAAAAGTTTGGTTGATGTGATGGTAGATTCTTATTTATAAACAAACTCAAATTTAATGTAGCATTAACTTATGGAATGTCTGCAAAACAATATAATATACTTTAAACAGTAGAAAACTTTAATTTAATGGTATGTAGTTTCTTAAAATTTTCATGTTTTGAAAATGTAATTTTACTGAATACATACCATTCACAACAAAATGTACAAATGATAAAACAAAAAAAATTAATAAATAATTCTTAAACCCATCACCGTTTTATTTTATAACTAGATCAAATAAAACCTTATTCATATATTTAATACTAAATATTTATTCAAATTTATTTACAACTCCTATTAATTTATTTAGCTTATGAGTTTTCTCATTTAAATGTTTTTAATTTATTTTATAATTCAGCTATTTTACTGTTTCGCTATTCAACTTACATATCAATCAAATTATAGTTTAGTTTGAATGCGATAACTTGTACATTTTATAACAATCATAACTTCATTTGTTTGGTTACTAGTTTTTTATCATTGTAAATTACATATACTGGCAACATGTCTAAGAAATCAAATATTGATTTTGATCTAAAAATTTATAGTTATTACAAGATACCGATAAATAAAAATCATTGTTTTGATTTTTGGGAATTTTCTTACAAAATCCATCATGCAGTTATAGTATTATTAATATCCAAAAGTTTATACTATTTCGTTCTTTGACTGTGATCTATCATTGTCCATCACTATTTCTCTTGATATTATATACACAGTAATGATGTAATCTCACAATGAAATGACAAATAAAAGCAAACAAACAAACATGTATATTTTAAGTCATATATTACATATATAGAAGAAACCATGATTTCTTTCTAGGAAAGAAAAAATAAATAAAAGAAACCATTACTTCTTCACTAAGAGATTGAGAGATGGCTTATACTTCTACAACTTTGTTATGTTTCTTTATGTCTTGTCTCTTTCTAAACAAAAGCATGTATATGTGGTTTCATTTCAATCTAATTTTGTTATTGGATACACTTTGAAAAAATAAAAAGCCCCACTTCTTTTTTCTTTAAAGGCATCTTCATAATTGCTCATGAGTGTTACGTGTCATTCGACTGCAATCAACATTATGCAAATTATGAAGTATATTTGTCTACATGTCCTTAGATATTGATCACACTTATCCATAAGTAGTTGACGTCTTACATTGTCAACTGGTTTAGATCCTAATTAATTTTTATAGTTCAAAACTAATTTTTAACCTGAAATTTACACCTAAACTTGACTACACCAACTAACAACCAATATGGTCGGTTAAATTGGAGAAGTGTCTATGGTTTGTTCAAGTATGTCTATGGTTTGTTCAAGTTAGACCGTATTATAAGTATCGCTACGCTCTTGCCACTAAATATCTGACGGTCATGTATTTGAGACTTTCACTATGCTCTGAAAAATTATGTGATCCTTAATTTACATAGATTAGAGTGAAACTGAATAGTTGAATATAGCACTCTTTTTTTGTTAGTCAACTATTGAATACAGCACTATTTACAGCTTGTTGGTCGTGGCGCCTCATCAATATTGTCCTTATGTATGATAAACAGTTTATCTAACTCATTCTTGTGACATGGAACTTTGGACAAAGACACATGAGCTTGTGTCCCTTGGTCAGATATTTCCTTCCCAATGTATATATGAAGGAGGTTTAGGTTTTGAGATTGTTACTAGTTAGACAGAAACGTGCGGACTTAGCTAATATGAATGTTATATTTTCGTGCGGGTTCAATTTGGATGGCCTAGATGTGAAACGGATACTCTCTAGGTCTGGTCGCTAACTGAAAATAACCAAAATCATTCTTGGTTGTTTTATAAGATTCTTAAGATTAAATAGATAAACAGAGAAGATACTTTTTTTAATGGTGGGTCCAATTCATTTAGTCTTCGGTTTAATCTCTCTCTCGACCAACCGTAACGATTTTACCTCTAATGTCCAGTATGGGATTCTAACATGTTTTGACACAGTCAAATTATCAAATTTTACGAGCTTTCCAATTTATTCATTTTAGACATTTATTTCTCATTCAAATCAACTCCATAACATTGAAATGTAAATACACTACTTTAAAGTAGTCACAGTCAAAAATTTCACATTTCTCATTCTACTAAACAATTTGATTGGAAACGTGATTGGAAAGTTGGCCGGAGCTATTTCTAAAATGAATTCCAAAAATTTATAGATATCGTTTTTGAGTTATTTGATTTATGAATTTAATATAATTATCCTTTCAGATTGAAAAATGATTGGACCTTTTGAGGCACACTGAAACTACTTTCTTTGTATGTGGGATAAATTTCTTTTAACTATAATTTGAACTTATTTTAGAGATTGTGGAGCTTTACTGCAAACACCTATACATGTATAGTTGGTGGAATTCTTGTTATATGTTAATTTAACAAATTTGTGTCCCTAGCCAAAAACAAATTTCTATACAAGTTCATTAAAATATTAATCTGACCCCTTTTCTGGTGGCAAATCTTTAAAGACCCAGAATCTAAATTTCATAATTTACATTTGGCTTTAAATATAGCGTGATATATACTTAATTCTCAAGTTGATCATATAGATTACTTTAAATTTTGTATTTATATTTTGCTTGCATTTTATAACATATATTTCCTCCCTCGCATGTGAGTGCATGCTGATTCAGTGTCACTAAGCTGGACTAATTGTTTGTTTGTTTTTTTTTTTACTTAGCTCAAAATTTGTTTTAATCTGTGTAATATATATACCGTAAACGACAAACAGTTTCAAACTTTCAATAAGAGAGAAGACAATCTGTGACACGTTACATTTCTTCGTTTATGCAGAAAGCAATCGTCCATGTAAGTGAAAATTTATTTCCGCTTTTTTTTAATACAAAAAACATTCTTCGTTTAATTCTAAAAAGGAAAATTATGACATTCTTCAAAAAAATCCGACCTGCCGGAATCGAACCAGCGACCTAAAGATTACAGCAACCACTACAGTCTTCCGCTCTACCAACTGAGCTAAGGTCGGTTTGCAAATTATTGCGGTAAACAAATTCATAACATTTACTATATTTGGGCCTATATTATTCTTAACTTATCTATTTAACTAAAGACTTGAAGCCCACCATGGGCCTAGTGAAGTTGCATCTTTTTTTTTTCAGTTAATAAAGTTTCATATCATAAATTATTAAGAATTTTTTTTAATAAAATACAAGGATACACATAAACACGTACGCAATACAAAATGCATTCAATAAGTCATTTTTACTAGGACAAGGTCGGTGAAACTTATAAATGAATTAGTTAAACAAAGTATAAATCATGAAATTTCGTAATAAAAGTGTTTCGTTTTGAACTTAAGAGAGTAATAATTTGTTATTTTTAGCGGAAGGTCTTCTCAAGAAGATTGATCCAAAGCATTCGAAACACATGCTATGCAAGACATTTTACCTTTGTGATTCCGAAACTCTATTTCTTGTTAATATATAAGGCTATATATATTGTTAATTCTCCGAGATTAAAAACACGAATGTCCGATGTTATTTAGACATCCCATTTCTTTATTTTCATGCAATTGGTTCCTTTCAATAAAAGTAAAGTCAGAAATTATTACAAAACAAATTGTTTTTTTTAATGTTTTAAATGACTCAAGAGAATAATGAATTCATTGATAAAAGAGAGATAATATTCAAAACGCAGTATAATATAAATCAGGGTTGACATAAATTCACATTGAATCACAACCACCAACTACTGTTTATCCTCTATATAATCAAGCTCTCTTGGAGTTCTCTCAATTGCCAAAAAAAAGATATATATAAAACAAAGAGTAATTGAGGAATCATGGCCAAGTCTTCTCCTGCATTTCTTGTCTTCCTCTGCCTTTCCATGCTTATCTTGTCAACCCCTGGTGAGTTCTCTAATGACTAATAATAATAATGCAATATCATTACATATTCAGGATATACAAAAGGAATAAACTAACTATATATATTCTGAAAATTGCAGAAGTGGATGCTGTTGCTAAGGTATGCATAAAAGTGTCAACCAAAACGTTGTCAACGAATTGTCAGAAAAACGACTGCGACTGCCACTTTCACAGCCACGCATGCAGCGAATGGGAAGATGGGAGCCATGGAAATTGCAAAACATACCAAATCCAGATCGTTTGCACCTGTTACGTGAAGTGTGCTGATACTTCATCTACGTCAAACGCATATTAATAATGCAACGATAAATCAATTAAGAGAATAAAAAAATATAATCAAGGAGTCGTAGCATGCGGTTTTTATGTATAAGTTCATATATCTGTTTAATTGTATTGAGATCATCTTAAATATGTGCCCCTTGTGTTGCTGATTATGAGGTTATGATTATATATACAATATATGTGATCGTACGTTATTATCCTGTGAAGTATAAAATACTACAATGTGAGTTTTGAATATATATATATATGATTTTGCGCAAATCAATTACTATTATCTCTGTAATCTTTTGAAATAGAAAATAAACTTCAAAGTTATATAACAAAAGTAGACAAGCTTTAACTGATCCATATGAATATAAAAAAACAACGTAAATATATACGTAGCATGTGCGGTGAGATAGCAGTTAGACTATTGGAGTGGCCATAGTGAGAATTCTCCAAAACGAATATTAAATGTGATAATGGAAAAAGCAATGGATGGACCGAGGTCCTAAACCTTTTTGTTAAAAAAAAAAAACAAAAAAACGAAAAAAAAAAAGAAGCAGACAACTAAAATTAGCTTAATTTACTAAAAGAAAAAATGATTTTTATTTTAATTTTCGCTATATATATTTATTTAATTTGGGGGATTTGGACCGAATTCCAAACTAATTCTGAAAGTCTGTTAGAGGCCGAGTGTAGTTTTACCAATAAAGAATGAAATCATATCGTTGAACTAAAATGAATACATTGATTTTATTTTTGCTATGTTTACTTTCGTGTATGTTATTACTAACTGGTGAATGTAGTTAGAATCATGAAGGGATCTAGGAAGATGTTAGAGTCGAGAAAGTCATCTTAGCTAGTGCCAAAGAATTTATGGGGGAAAAGATCCACTTGGTGAGAGGAGAAAGGTACCACCCACGAGGAGAGAAATAAATTAAAAGCCATACAGTACTCACTAATGAACTGAAGTACAATATTGAAAATTGGTGAAACTGAGAAGAAAGACCAGTCATGTTTACCTCAATTTTATGGCTTAAACCATAGAGAAAGAGAGACAATTGCATATGTGAACACATACTTGTACAAGGAAAACAATGTATACGTTAATAAATATCTAAGGATGTTAAAGTTCGTCAAACTAGCGGATACCAATATAAATCATGCAAATTAATTGTTTTGCAACTAAGAAATTAAAACAAGTTCACAAGATTATTGTATAGTCACTTACTTTACTCTAGTTGAGCACTATCATCATAAACGTATGTTGATTACATTAAGAATCCAATCCTCTAATCTGGTTATTTCAAAATATTTATATTCAATCAAAATCGAACAGTTTTTGGGAATCCAACCCCCTTTCATTTTAGCCAATGAGAATCTGCCATATAATAAAATCAATTAAGATAATTTATTAAAATAACATATTTTAAATATTTTTTTAAATAGAAAAAAACTAAATTCTAATTTAGAAATAGTGAACTCAAACATAATAATATTAAAGTTTATGTAGAATTATTTTTAATAAAAATATATTTTTACATAATTATTTGTTTTATTATCAAAATTTTAAATTAAAAAAAAAACTAAACCTTAAATAGGAAATAGTGAATCCAAACATAATATTCAATTTTATTTAAATTTTTTTATAATAAATATAGATATTTTACATAATTATTTGTTTTATTTTTGGAATTTCAAATCCTAATCTCTAACTCTAATCTTTAAATCCTAAATTCTAATCTTTATACTCTAAATCATAATCTATAAACCTTTAAAAATTAAAATAAAAACTAAACCCTAAATTATAATTTTTATATACATTATTTCTTTATATATATATATATATTTTTAATAAATTATTTATTTGAGTATTTAGTCTTTTAATTTTATTTTTGTATTTTTATTTTAAAATAATATTATATGGCAGATTCTCATTGGTTAAAATGAAAAAGGGTGAATGAAAGAATTTATCCCTAGAAATGAACCTAAGAATATTCCATCAACTCAAAATAGGGGGAATGGCTGGAAAACCATCGGAGATTGAAAAATAATCTCGTATGCCACCAACAAAAATTAAATTTATTATTCATTTTCTTTTTAGTGTAAAAAGCGTGGAAAATATTGTATCATCTCCCAAACTTAAAAGATTTACAATAAAACCATGGGAATACCCACCCGACCCGAAGAAAAGAGATTTTACTCGGGTTGAGTCCTGATTTATACTGAAGTAAAAACCTAAAAACTCAATTCCAAAAATTCTCCAAATTCTCGACCATTTCTTCACCGAAATCTTAGTTATTCTCGCCGGAGTCGAAGTTTTCGGCGGAAGCACATAGTTTAGTCTGGGTAGGGGCCGTAATGGCGAAGGTAAAGAAAGGGAAAGGTGGAGTCGTTTACGAATCGACGGAAACCTCCACTAGAGAAAACCTCTCCGAAGCCACCGTTGTAGAAAAGGAAGGAACAACTCCGCCTCCGGAAGTGATGGTGACCGACGCAGCTGGTATTGTTATAGGCGCCGAGGCAGGTCGAGATGGAGATGTCTCGCATGCATTAGAGGAAGATGGAGAGTCAAATTCATCCGAGGGGGTCGGTTCCGAGGAAGCAGATGGGGAAGGAGATGAAGAAGTAGAGATAAAAGAAGACGAAGAAACGGAAGAAGCCGATGACGAATAAGATGAAGAAGATGAAAAACAAGAAGAGGAAGCAGATGATGAAGAAGAGGAAGCCAACGATGAAGGAGATGAGGAGGAGGCAGAGGAAAAAGACGAGGAGGAAGCAGATGATGAAGAAGAGGAGGAAGCAGTGGAAGATGAAGAGGAGGAAGCAGTGGAAGATGAAGAGGAGGACGCAGATGATGAAGGACAGGAAGCGACAGATGGGATTGCGGCAGAAGAGGTAGGCGAGGACATGAACGATGGGGAAGAAGATGATGACCAGGTATGTACTGTATTCATGTACTCTATGGTGTGAAATGACATCCGATCTTGTTTGATTGATCCTGTAGTTTAGTATTTAGGACAACCGGAACAACAGGAACAATAAAACTGTAAATTTGGTCAATTAATATTTAGGACAACAGGGACAACTAATGGTAAATGTATTCGAATTGTAGGATCCCATTTCCTCTAGCTTGCCGATGCAACCTGAGAAGCTTTTCTTTAACCCAACCGAGTTTGGCAAAGCTTGCAAGATAGTTACTAGGTATTCTGTAACGAGTGTTGTTCAGAAGATAGAGGCAATGCCAGAAGAGGCAAAATGGTTTAAAACACACCCTCAATTCAGGCACATATTTCATATGCCCAAAGAGCGGAATCACATGAGTCAAGGTCTGTGGATGCTCCTCCTCTATACTGCTAAAACCGGGAAGGAAAGTGAGTGCTGGTTTGTTGTAAATGGTGTTCCCATCCGTTACTCATTGAGAGAACATGCACTCCTCTGTGGGTTAGACTGCCATGAGTACCCTAGAAAGTATAAGGATTTGGGATGTTGGAGCTTTGTTGAGAGACAGTTTGGAAGGAAGAAGGCAATAACAGTTAAGGATGTGGAAGAGAGGCTTGAGGCAATGGAGACCTCAGAAGATAAGAAAAAGATGGCAGTACTCTTTTTCTTAAGCAAAGTTGTCAAAGCTGGAACTAAGGCGAATGGTAACATAGAGTCCTTTTTGCTTCGAGTTGTGAATGATCTAAGGCTGTGTAAGAAATTTCCTTGGGGCGATACACGTATGATAATTGCATCAAGGAGATACAGCGTGTGATGAGGAAGCTTAGAGGGAGCGTGAAAGCGAAAGGACAATCATGCAGCTTTGGGGGTTTCATAGTTCCTTTAAAGGCATGTGTTATTAATGAGTTTTCAGGTATTTGGTATTGTGATATTGAGTTTTTGGTACTGTGATTTTCTATGTAGATTATGGCGTTCGAATGTATTCCTGAGCTTCGACGGAGATGCCGAGAAGTTGTGCCTGCAAATGGAGACTGTCCACGCATGTGGAAGGGGAAATTTTCTGAGATATGCATGAGAGGGTTTCCTTTGGAGGACATTAATGAGGCGATAGGCAATAGTAGCGAGGTAAGTGTTAGTAGTATAATTTGATGAGCAATATTATTAGATTGAGCTAGGTTGGAAGTAGTAACTAGGGTTTGATTATTTATGACAGGAAATTATTAGCATTTTGAAACCTGACTCTGAGGAAGAAGCGCTCATAGATCGCATAATGGAATGTGGATACGACGAAGGGATAAGGTTTGTTGATCCATTTGTTGAGTCTTGGACTGAGTACCTCACCGTCAAGAAGAAAAAAATATGTTGGAAACAATTGTATGACTTGGAGATTGGTTGTCGAGGTCAGGATCCGGAACATGAACCGGAGCCAGAAGCGTATAAGGGTACAACAGAAGTGGATTTGGAGAAGAGATTAGAGGATATGGAGGAGAGGCTGAAAGCTGTTGAGAAATAATTGAAAGAGAAGATGGAGTTCACTGGAACAGAAGCGGTGATCCCACCATCAGTAGTAGGAGTCCGTTCACTCACACTAGTTCCTACATCTCCACCAGAGTCAGCAGCCATCTTAGCACTATCAGCTGTAGGAGTTGGTTCACCCACAGGAGTTCGTTCACCGACGCCTCAACGAGAATCAGCAGCAATCTCACCAACACCAGCGGCGTCAGCAGCCATCTCACCAACACCAGCGGTGTCAGCAGCCATCTCACCAACACCAGCCCCGTCGACAGGCCCGCCTTTACCACCACCACAAAGACCGAAGAGGCAAGGTGCACCATCCCAGTGGAAGAAACCTCCATTTACAGAAGCAAGAAGACGGACAAAAGGTCAGAATTCTAAGATTGCCGTGGATGAAGGGAAAAAAGCAGAAGAGACGAACCAGGTAGAAACACGGGCTTCGAAGCAAACTAGAAACAAAGAGAACCAGGTGGTGACAAGGGCCTCGAAAAGACAAAAGGTTTAGTTTAGAACTTGCTTGGTAAAGACAAGTTCCATGGTTGGTACTTTTTTGAAACATCTATTTATCGCTTGGTACTTGTCTGAATGTTTGGAGTTGTTTTTTTTTTGGATTTGGATCTTGTGCCTGAATGGAACTTGTGAAAGTATTGTTTTTGTGACTTTTAGTCTTCTTTGGTTTGTTACATGGTTTGGTTTGTATTTGCATCAACCGTTTTAAAATTATAACTTCGGGGACAACATGGTTCAACTAAGACGAAGTGTTTACTAAATAAGAAAGATGGAACAACTAGGTTCAAATGAAAGATGAAAGAGTCTTACATAGAGGAATATAAGATAACTAAGACAACAAACAAGAAGATAAGAAGATAGGACAACTAGGACAACCAAATAAAACAGGAAAAAGCTTCAAGTGTCCTTGTTCTTCAAGGCCTCCTGTAGAGCCTCAATCTTCGATTCCAGCTGGTTTAGCTTTGAGACAATCACATCAAACACAGACTTTATGTCCTCTTGCGTTTCTTTTAGCAAACCAATCTCCTCTTCTATAGCGACATCCCACCACTTCTTGAAGCCACAACTTGGAACCTGAAAGACAGAAAAGCATCGGTTTTGTGCTTGTAATGGTTTAGCGAAATTATAAAGCAGAGTGACATCTTACTTCCGGGAAGTTTTTCTGTCCACAGCAACCGTAAAAGCAGTCGTAGTACTTCCGGCCTCGGTCTAGCGCAGAGTAGTCAATTAGGTTCGGCCACGGAGCAATACGAGGAGGACCGCAGTAGCAAAATTGAGGAATTCTGACCTGCTTAGGACATTCAACAATGGTTCGGACTCCTTTGACTTCCGGACCCCATCTTGTTGTCATGCCGTGATCCTTCTTCGCAAGCTTCGCAAGTGCCTTCTCCATCTCTGAAATTCACAATTACAATCATAAACCCTGATTTCTAAGGAAATCCCCAAATTTTCAATTATTATCATAAACCCTAATTTGAATCCCGAAAACTGAAATGCCAAATCAAGAATTAAAATCGCATATCGGATTACCTTTGTCTTCCAATCGCGAAGAGCTTGGGCTTCCCATCTTTTCCTTATTTTTTTTTTCTCAGTTCGTCACCAATTTGCTCTGGATTTTCTGCGGTTTTCTCTCTTCTGCTTGTGTTAAGTTAAGTCTCGGAAATGAGAAAATGAGAAAATGGGAAAATGTAGATATAGCTAATATAAAATTTGGTGGGGGATTTAAAATTTGAAAATTTTGAAAAATTTGCTTAGTGTAAGAAACATGTGCGCCGTCGATCTTGGATATGAAACACGTGCGCCGTCAATCGATGATGTAGTTGTCCAAAATTTGTTCTTAGTGTACTAATTTCCGCATAGGTGTACTTTGACGAGTTTTTGGTTTTTGTTGTTGTACCATTGCATACCTTACTATTTTGTAGTTGTCCCCGACATGTTTGAGTATTAGTGGTCATTTACAAGGCGTAGATACTATTTGTTTTTGCATAATCATTTCCAAAGTTTTTATTCATGATGAGAAACTTACATTTACCAAATTCATCCTTAAACTAGATGATATTGTTTGATGAGAAAAAAGAAAATGTATAAGGGAATTTTTTTTAGTTTGATTCGTTTTCTTTTACTTTATTATGAGTTTAGAGTTATAAGAAGACTCCAACTGCTTCAAATTTAATGATATATATTATCAAATATTTAGGATATCAAATTTAATGATATTGCTAGTAGTTGAACCACAAGGACCCAGTTGTACCTTGCAAACACAAATAACAAAAGTTGTCTGTAGTCGACCTTGTTGTCCACATAAAAACACAAAGCAAACACTAACACGGAGCAAATACTAAACCCAAAGAACTCAACAGTTGTCCGTAGTAGATCTGGTTGTCCACATAAAAACACCACATTACAAAACTCCAATACAAATAACAATAGTTGTCCATAGTGGACCTGGTTGTCCAAATAAAAACACAAAGCATTACCAAACTCAAAACCTAAGTTGAAGGACCTTCTGCCTGGGGATGTTGAGAAGACCGGAAACAAGCCTCCAAGTCCAAGTGAGGGTCGGCCTTGTTCTTTGTCCTCCGGCGACGTTCTCCGGGCCCTGGTTTCCGCTTTTCTTGATTTCTACCCACTTTTTTCTTGACATCTGGTGGTAAGACGACCAACTCTTTGATGTTGTCAAGAACACTCCAGTCAGTATGATGAGGAACAGGATAAATTGTTCGATAGTATGCCAATGCCCACGTCTCAATCAAGTAATATTTTGAGCACAAGTCATATACTATGATACTCGCTGATCTATCTTCCGTGCTCATCAGTTTCTTCGCTGCGGCTATTGTATGTTCACACGGGAACTTATCTATATCAAACCGCCTGCAGCAACAGCTTTTTGCTATCAAGTTCACCACGTAAGTTTTCCCGTCCAGTCCATTAACGCTGTATTCAAGCTCGTAGCTGTTTAGTTCCGTCACCACTAAAAGAGACGTGATTGCACATCGACTGTGTATTTCATTCTCCACAACAGGCACCACTCTCTTATTATAAAAAGGACCAGCTGAATCCTTCCTGTATCTGTTAAACCATGCAGAAACTTTAGCTACAATCGCATCGATCATATGCAATAAGGCATACTTCCTCGCAGTCACTAAACAACTATTCATAGACTCTGCCGAGTTACTGGTCTCTATGTTGTACTTATCCCCCAAGAAGCACCACCTAGCCCATTTTTCCAGGGTAACACTATTATCAAGATACTCAGCGGCTTTAGGAAACGTAACTCTGAATTCACCATACTCTCTAATGAACTCAGATTGAGTATAGATATGTGCGCAATCTCGGAATTTCTGTGCAACAAAGACTTTATTGACATTACTAACTCTATCTCTCACATTCTGCGAAATATGCCAAATACAATATCCATGATGAGCACTCGGATACACCTCAGAGACTGCCTTGATGATGCTTTGATGTCTATCACTCATAAAGACTAACTCAGGATCATCTGGAACTACAATTTTTCACTTTTCGAAAAACCACCGCCAGCTACGATTATTCTCGCCATCAATCACACCAAACGCAACCGGGTAATTGTGCCGATTAGGGTCCTGAGCTGTCGCAAACACTAACATACCACCATAGGAACCCGAGAGAAAAGTTGCGTCCACTACTAACACTTTCCTCATTACTCTAAAACCTTCAACGCAAGCACCTAAAGCAATGAATAAGTATTTGAACTTCTTCTCTGCAGTCAATTCCACACTTGTTACCGTTCCAAGATTTACCTTCTCCAACATGTGCAAATAAGGATACAACATACTATAGCTATCTTCTGGACTGCCTCGTACATAATTAAATGCGAGTTTCTTCCCCCTCAGGGCAGTGAAATAGGATACATTCATACCAATACGCCCTTGAACAACATTTATGATACTTTTAGGAACTGGGGTGTCGAGGCGACCTGGATACACATCATGCAGAACCGATGCTACCATTTCTGGTGTACCTTTCAATTTATTGCTGCTTGTACTCTGCGCAGCACGGGAACATCTGTGCATCTTTCTGTACACCATGACACTAAAACGGCTTGAATCCTTAACGCTCACAGCTCGAAGATACCACTTACAACCTTGTTTCTTCTGACGGCATTCTAGCATAAGTCTGTTTTTATCCGACTTGATAGTATTGAACGAAAAACAGTATTTATGTGCAGCTCTCTCAATCATTGTGTTGCACTGTCGCTTTAGG